>NC_053022.1:447874163-448036099 GCF_003073215.2 Triticum urartu | reverse complement strand
CTCGATCGTACAGCACCATCATGTACAAGGCAGTGCACATGACATACGAAGCGTCCCCGAGTCGGCATAGCCAAGGACTCTTTAAGACACAACGAGACCACTGTAAAATCGACCGTGAATAGGCGGACCACTAGACGTCGAACCCCAATTTCATATCATACATCTGTCGGAAAGATATCCTAAGAGCTACTTGATTTCCCACTTATAAACTCCCGAAACTTTCCCGGTTATGCAATCAGGTGTTGGGGATACAGGGGAAGCATAATATCTCACCCAAAACTAGCAAATCCTACATCCAGCTGTATCCATCCTTCAACACATAACCAAGAAACCTTCGGAAATTGTCTACCTCAACCTTCGAAAAGCATCCATTATACGAGTTATGGCGATACTCCCGAACTCCCGCCCTAGTACTGGGTGGCGTCGAGGTTATCTCACCAACGAACTGCATAAAAGAGATTTTCGATGTCGGCGTACTAAACTCAGGTATTCCAGAACTGCAACGATAAAATTATGATGACAACACCTCAGAGCTCAACTCCCCGGGACACTTCCACAAAACCCCTGACAGGAGGCACCAAGACAATGTTCTCGTCACAAAACCATCGAAACGATTCCAAGATACCCGCGTGATCCTAAAAAAAATTTAGTGAAATTTGAGAAGAGAAGAGTCAAAACTCTACGTCAGGATGCCTTACCAAAGCGATGAAGGGACTGATGAGTAAAAAGAATTCCTAAACTCTCCGATATATAATTCCTAAATGACTCAAAACATTTTTTTAGACTCAACAACGGCTGCTAATTCGATCAAGCAGTGGGGCTCCTAAGGTCGGGGAAGGCTCTGATTACCAACTTGTAACACCCTCGATGCGGCTATATCTCCCACGTGTCGAAGCACGACTTAGAGGCATAACCGCATTGAAAGCAATGTCGCAAGCGAGGTAA
Source organism: Triticum urartu (assembly GCF_003073215.2). Taxonomy (NCBI): domain Eukaryota; kingdom Viridiplantae; phylum Streptophyta; class Magnoliopsida; order Poales; family Poaceae; genus Triticum; species Triticum urartu. The sequence goes on along the minus strand of NC_053022.1, from coordinate 448,035,154 downwards.
TCTTCACACAACCCATGTAATACATAAGGGAAAGAGATACATAGTTGGCTTACAATCGCCACTTCACACAATACATGAATAAAGCATTACATCATCCAAATACAATCAAGGTCCGACTACGGAACGAAAATAAAAGAAGAACCCTAAATGCGACAAGGTCCCCGATCGACCCCAACTGGGCTCCACTACTGATCAAGTAGAACGAAACAACACAAAGGACAAGATCTTCATTGAGCTCCTCCTCCTGAGCTTGGCTGCGTCATCTGCACGGTCTCATCGGCACCTGCAAGCTGGTTTTTGAAGTAATCTGTGAGCCACGGGGACTCAGCAATCTTGCACCCTCGCGATCAAGACTATTTAAGCTTATGGGTAAGGTAAAGGTATGAGGTGGAGCTGCAGCAAGCGACTAGCATATATGGTGGCTAACATATTCGCAAAAGAGAGCGAGAAGAGAAAGCAAAAGCACGGTCAAACAACTATGATCAAGAAGTGGTCCTAGAACAACCTACGTCAAGCATAACTCCAACACCGTGTTCACTTCCCGGACCCCACCGAGAAGAGACCATCACGGTTACACACGCGGTTGATGTATTTTAATCAAGGTCAACTTCAGGTTTTCTACAACCGGACATTAACAAATTCCCATCTGCCCATAACCGCGGGCACGGCTTTCGAAAGTTCAAATCCCTGCAGGGGAGTCCCAACTTAGCCCATGACAAGCTCTCACGGTCAACGAAGGAATAGACCTCCTCCCGAGACGTTCCGATCAGACTCGGTATCCCGGTTCTTCAAGACACTTCGACAGGTTAAAACAAATCCAGCAACATCGCCCGAATGTGCCGACAAATCCCGATAGGAGCTGCACATATCTCTTTCTCAGGGCACACTCAGATTGTCTAAACTTCCGGTAGGCCAGCCCAGAGTTGCCCCTGGTGGCCACCGGCGGCTGACAGGTTGGACCAACACTCAGAGGAGCACTGGCCCGGGGGGGTTAAAATAATGATGACCCTTGAGTCTGCAGAACCCAAGGGAAAAAAGGCTAGGTGGCAAATGGTAAAACCAATGTTGGGCATTGCTGGAAGAGTTTTATTCAAGGCGAACTGTCAAGGGGTTCCCATTATTACCCAACCGCGTAAGGAACGCAAAATCCGGGAACATAACACCGATATGACGGAAACTAGGGCGGCAAGAGTGGAACAAAACACCAGGCATAAGGCCGAGCCTTCCACCCTTTACCAAGTATATAGATGCATTAATTAAATAAGATATATTGTGATATCCCAACAAGTAAACATGTTCCAACAAGGAACAACATCTCCATGTTCCAACAAGGAACAAACTTCAATCTTCACCTGCAACTAACAACGCTATAAGAGGGGCTGAGCAAAGCGGTAACATAGCCAAACAACGGTTTGCTAGGACAAGGTGGGTTAGAGGCTTGGCTCAACAATATAGGAGGCATGATAAGCAAGTGGTAGGTATCGCGGCATAGGCATAGCAAAAGAGCGAGCAACTAGCAAGCAAAGATAGAAGTGATTTCGAGGGTATGATCATCTTGCCTGAAATCCCGCAAGGAAGAAGAACGAGTCCATGAAGAAGACAAACGGACGTAGTCGAACGGGTCCTCACAAACGCGACGTTAACGGAACTAACCCGAAGAAGCAACACCGGAAAAGACGCAAACAACAAGGTAAACAACCAACACATAAGCATGGCATGATGCACAACCAAGAATGATGCATGTCCGGTTTAAATATGCATGGCATGGCAAAAATCACAAACAACTCTACAAGTTAAGTGGAGCTCAATATGCAATGAGTTGCATATTGACGACACACCACATCAAATATTTAGTTCTCTCTCGGTTAGATACTCAACAATTTAAATGTTGGTTAACATGGAAAGAGGTGAAGCATAAGTAAACTAAACATTTAAGCAAATTTAAATGAGGCCGGAAATAACAAACAACAAATCCGGTAAATCCCCATATGCAATTATCAATTTGGTGCAACAACAATTTTTAAACATTTAAATGTTATTATCATGATGCGAATGACATGTGCAAGTTTATGCAATTTTTTTATTAAAAGTTGACAAGAGCGTTATGAAGCATTTGTCACCGTGGTGCAAAAGAAAGGGGTGCCACGGCAACGATAACGAAAACGGTGCCATGGCAGCGTTCCGGTTCCGGTACTCGATTGAGATAGCGACGCAAAGGGGAAGTGTGTGGAACATGACAAGCAAGGATGGTGGGGTGACCTCGGATACCGAGTTCCCACATGTCGTTGGCAAGGCAAAAAGAGGGGCGACGTGCAAACGCGATCGTCTCATATCACATAATATGCATTCGGTCCACGGACAGTCGTGTCGATGGTTATACCTTTCGAAGCGTGCCTTATCGGAACGGATCAAGTTCGTAGAGGGAAGTAGGCGTTCTCGCGACGGCGGTAGTGGAAGTAGTTGTTCGCGCGACGGTAGTCGGACTTGACGATACCGTTACACGGGTCTTCGGCAACGGTAGTGGTACCCATTTTGTAGTCGTGCACATTCCGTAGATGTTCGAGGTCACGGCGAGGATCTTGACGTCCACGGAGTCTTCGAGGGTCGACGGTAGTGGTACTCGGGTCATCGGCGACGGTAGTCGTTCTATGCATCGGGCGTCAAGGTACTTGTCGAGGTACTTGCCGTTCTTAGCGGTTCCGAAAACGGCGGTAGATGAACAAGATGCGTTGTCGTGGTACTTGGCAAAAATCTCAAAGAAAATGTCTGACGGTCCACGTACGGGTCTTGGCGACATTCTTGCCCATCCAAAACGAAACAAGACATAAGGGCCTCTGGTGGACAGCGGGCGAGCAGCGGCAGAAGATGTCGAGCCATAGCTGCTCATGCCCAACAATGAAACAACCAAATCGGCCATGACTTGGTGCTGGTGCAGAGCATCAGGAGGCAGGGCGTTGCAGGAGAACGGGGCCGGAGATGGGGGGCGACAGCACAGGAACGGCGGCTTCCTGAGGAGCCTCGGACGGCCATGGCGGCGCTGGTCGCCGGCATCAGGCTGCGTGGCATGCGGGCAGGCAGCGAGGGCGAGGAGGCAGGGCTTGCCGGCGGACCTGCTGCACCGGCTGACGGCGACGAAGGCAGAGGTGGGGAACGGCTTGGTCGTGGCGCGAGCGGAGGGAGGAGACGCGCGGAGGAGGCTTGCGGGCAGGCAGCAGCCATGCTGCACAGGGCTCCGGCTTGGGGAAGGCTTGGCGCAGGGTGACGGCGCCATGGGAGGTGCGCTGTAGAGGGAGAGAGGGAGGCGCACGGGATCGAGAAGGAGAGGTCGAGGGATCTCTCGATCCCACTGGTGGCGCTAGGAAACGAGGAGGAGAGGGAGATGGGATCGAGCGAAGGCGGCGCTCGGGGGGAGGACAAGGGGAATCGAGGGGATGGGGTCTCCTGGCGCTAGGTTAGGATTAGATGGGCCTGGATGGATGGGTCTCCTGCGCATAGTTAGATTAATGGCCTGAGGCCGCTTGCATGGATGGGGCCCGTTCGCCTTAGAAGCTGGGCCTCTGTCTTTCTCTTCTCCTCCTTAAAAAAGAAGAAAAAAAAAGAAAGAAGAAAAGAAAGAGAGGGTATGGAATTTGGGCATGGGATAATTTCACGGACTCGCAAAAATGCGCATGTTCCAAGAAAAATGGAGTGGGCATTTTTGAAAGTTTTAAATTCAAACTCATTTGATTTAAAATCAAATGGTTTGAATAGGAAGTGAGGGTTAGGAAGGTCCAAAAATGTTCGGATTTTTGGTGGAGCTCCGGAAAATGGAAAGAAAAGCAAAGTTTGGGGACCAAGAAGCGAGAAAAGGCATGTGATTATTTGCAAGTGTGTATGGGTGATTCCGAAAATGAATATTTATATAGCTCCCTAATAATCGGGAGGATATGTTATAAAGAGAATCACCATGTGAATTCCCTCGGTTTAAATGTAGGTTATAAAGAGAATCACCATGTGAATTCCCTCGGTTTAAATGGATCAAAGATCCATGCCATTTATTTAGTTGAGATGCAAAAAGACTTATGACATGATGACATGATGCAATGCACATGATGCAACGAACCAAAACGAAACACCCGACAACACCCGGAAACATGGAAGGCATCTGAAGCTCCGGTCTTGGGGCGTCACAACACTCCACCACTACGAGAGGATCTCGTCCCGAGATCTAGAATGGCACCGGAGGGGAAAGGAAGAGGAAGAGGTGAGGTGAAACTATGTTGCTTCTCTGACAAACGAGTGAAACCAAAGAACCTTGAAAAGGTTAAGCCATTGAAAGAAAGAATACAACGAAGATGAACGAATTTGAAAACACTCCGTTAGAAAAGAGGAACAAGGATCAATACTAGAACCTTGTAGGTTGAAAGACATAAGAATAAAGGTTGCAATGGACAAGAAGCACATGCAAACACTCTGGTTGAAAGAAGGAGCACACGGAACGATAGAGATCAAATACGACAACACTCCGGTTGGAGAAGGAAGGAGTTGAACATGATCTTGACAAGATGAGAGGACACTTGAAAAGAGGACGTGATACTCTGGTAAAATGGACAACACGAAAAGAACATGATCCTGACAAGAACAAGAAGAAGGTTTGAAGAGAGCAACATCACAATGCCTCCAGAAGAAGTGAGAGAATGGAACTGAATGAACGGGGGAGAAAAAACAAGGTCTTGAGAGAGCACGCTTACACCAAAAGCTAGAACGAAGTTGTTGGGTTATCAACAACGAAAAGGATAAGCTTGATATGGACTTATAGAATACATCTCAAAATTATGAGGTGACAACCTGCCATTCACGGGAAAAAGAATTGGATTGATAAGAACAAGGAGACGAGAAGCTATCTCACCTGGAGGATAAATGAAGAACTTGGATCATTTATAAGCACCATAAATAGCAACAATCCTTAGGGAAGGCTTTGGTGAAATATAACCCAAGATAACTCCAATGACGAGATTGATGGATTTAAAATACCTCCTTCTTAATAATATGTGAATCATGAAACATGAACTCAAATTATCAAGAATGACATAATACCACCTCCGATAATATGGTACAAAGAATTTGCACTCCGGATTACAAGATGAAGAATACTTGAGCTCCTTTGAAAGGAATCTCAATGAACGCTAGGAGAAGGAATTTTTTCTTTGATGAACCATCATGTATAGCCTCCATGAAGAAACTCTGGTAACAAAAGAATAAAAAGAAGGAGAAATTGAAAACACAAGGTGAATCCTTGCAATGATTTAGATGGATCTTCGTGATGATATAATGCGGAAAACATGGAACTCCGGAAAAGAAAAGATAAGCATCTCGAACAGAGAATGTGATACGATGAACCACTCCGGAAAAGAAATTGAATAAACTTGATGAAACAAGAATAAGAATTACATTATGCTTTATCCTTCACCAATTAACTTCATGACAATCGATGGCTTTGGCATACTACTTATTCTTGTAGAAAGAATTAAGATAGATATAGAGTCGACTTGGAAAAGGTCTTCAACGAAACCCCAGTAGAATTTGAAAACACGAATGAATTGATGAGGAAGAGAAGTCTTGAACGAACCACCGTAAGAATTAAAATGAACGATGAAAAGATAAAGAAACACCAGGAAGAATTAGCAAATAAACGAAGATGCTTGAGAGAATTTAGATCCATGAGAACGAAGAGATTACGAGCTGATTGAAGATCACTAGAACGAAGGACCGGTAAGATTTAGAGTATGAGAGCTGAAAGCTGGAATGAATAAATCTGAAATGATGGACTCCGGATAATCCAACTGAGAAGACTCTTGAATTACTTCGAATGGGTGAAAAGAATTCTCATGGTCAAAACAATTATGAGAGGATGGCATCACTCTAGAACCATGAATCTTTGAGGGAATAGATAAGATATGGAGGAAAAACTCTTCTTCGGTCTTCAAAATCCGAGAATGACGAGGAGAAACACCACCAAAAATTGTTGAGATACTCCGGGAGAATGAAAAGCGAAGAGGTAGAGCCAACAATGAAAAGAATTTGAAAACGATCTTGGAGAAGGCATTTGACTGATGATAACTCATTCTTACGTCAAACTTCAAAAAGAATTTAGGATAGCTCCGGGAAAATAAGAAGAGTCAGGTAAGATCCTGGAAAAAGACCTGTGGGTTAGGGCCCACTCAAAAGATACACCGTAGAACAATTTAAAAGAGAGAATGCACCGGTTGAATTAAAAGGCTTAAATGATATAACATCCTCAAAAGAGTTTGAACGAAAGCAGAGTGGTAACATGAATCTTCGAAATATCTTGAGCACTCCGGAACAATTGAATAGCGAGAAGTGAATGATTAAGAATTGCACCGGCATGAGAAAGCATCGAAACGAGGAAAAAGGTATGATCAACAGAACTTGACTTGAATCCACCGGAGAAGAAAAAGAACGAAGAACAATGAACTTGAAGCTCCGTTAGAATCTTCATGAGAAGCACCGGATAAGAATGGAGAGACCTCCATCAATAAAATGGATAGTTGAATAAGAAATCTGAGTCCTTGAAAAAAAAGGGGGGGGGGGGGGGGAAAAACAAAGGCAAGCTTGGGTCGGATGAAATGAACACCGTTGAAAAGAACTGATAATTGATCTTGCGGATGTTGAAATGATCGGATCCACTTGAAGAGAAGCACACCGGTTAAAAAGGATTGACATGACAAACTTGATTATCAAGAAGGATTAGTATTCACATGAGAAAACTGCTTAGGAAAGGTATGGAATCAACATTTGACTTCGAAGCAACTCGAATACCACACTCAAAACAAAACAAGGATTGGCTTGCAAAATAAGCCAGAACAAACATATGATAGAGATTTCATCCGAAGTTTTTGTGGTGGGGCCTACACGGGCTCGATCGTACAGCACCATCATGTACAAGGCAGTGCACATGACATACGAAGCGTCCCCGAGTCGGCATAGCCAAGGACTCTTTAAGACACAACGAGACCATTGTAAAATCGACCGTGAATAGGCGGACCACTAGACGTCGAAACCCAATTTCATATCATACATCTGTCGGAAAGATATCCTAAGAGCTACTTGATTTCCCACTTATAAACTCCCGAAACTTTCCCGGTTATGCAATCAGGTGTTGGGGATACAGGGGAAGCATAATATCTCACCCAAAACTAGCAAATCCTACATCCAGCTATATCCATCCTTCAACACATAACCAAGAAACCTTCGGAAATCGTCTACCTCAACCTTCGAAAAGCATCCGTTATACGAGTTATGGCGATACTCCCGAACTCCCGCCCCAGTACTGGGTGGCGTCGAGGTTATCTCACCAACGAACTGCATAAAAGAGATTTTCGATGTCGGCGTACTAAACTCAGGTATTCCAGAACTGCAACGATAAAATTATGATGACAACACCTCAGAGCTCAACTCCCCGGGACACTTCCACAAAACCCCTGAAACCCCTGACAGGAGGCACCAAGACAATGTTCTCGTCACAAAACCATCGAAACATTCCACGATACCCGCGTGATCCAAAAAAATTTAGTGAAATTTGAGAAGAGAAGAGTCAAAACTCTACGTCAGGATGCCTTACCAGAGCGATGAAGGGACTGATGAGTAAAAAGAATTCCTAAACTCTCCGATATATGATTCCTAAATGACTCAAAACATTTTTTAGACTCAACAACGGCTGCTAATTCGATCAAGCAGTGGGGCTCCTAAGGTCGGGGAAGGCTCTGATTACCAACTTGTAAAACCCTCGATGCGGCTATATCTCCCACGTGTCGAAGCACGACTTAGAGGCATAACCGCATTGAAAGCAATGTCGCAAGTGAGGTAATCTTCACACAACCCATGTAATACATAAGGGAAAGAGATACATAGTTGGCTTACAATCGCCACTTCACACAATACATGAATAAAGCATTACATCATCCAAATACAATCAAGGTCCGACTACGGAACCAAAATAAAAGAAGAACCCCAAATGCGACAAGGTCCCCGATCGACCCCAACTGGGCTCCACTACTGATCAACTAGAACGAAACAACACAAAGGACAAGATCTTCATTGAGCTCCTCCTGAGCTTGGCTGCGTCATCTGCACGGTCTCATCGGCACCTGCAAGCTGGTTTTGAAGTAATCTGTGAGCCACGGGGACTCAGCAATCTCGCACCCTCGCGATCAAGACTATTTAAGCTTATGGGTAAGGTAAAGGTATGAGGTGGAGCTGCTGCAAGCGACTAGCATATATGGTGGCTAACATATTCGCAAAAGAGAGTGAGAAGAGAAAGAAAAAGCACGGTCGAACAACTATGATCAAGAAGTGATCCTAGAACAACCTACGTCAAGCATAACTCCAACACCGTGTTCACTTCCCGGACTCCGCCGAGAAGAGACCATCACAGTTACACACGCGGTTGATGTAATTTAATTAAGGTGAACTTCAGGTTTTCTACAACCGGACATTAACAAATTCCCATCTGCCCATAACCGCGGGCACGGCTTTCGAAAGTTCAAATCCCTGCAGGGGAGTCCCAACTTAGCCCATGACAAGCTCTCACGGTCAACGAAGGAATAGACCTCCTCCTGAGACGTTCCGATCAGACTCGGTATCCCGGTTCTTCAAGACACTTCAACAGGTTAAAACAAATCCAGCAACACCGCCCGAATGTGCCGACAAATCCCGATAGGAGCTGCACATATCTCTATCTCAGGGCACACTCAGATTGTCTAAACTTCCGGTAGGCCAGCCCTGAGTTGCCCCTGGTGGCCACCAGCGGCTGACAGGTTGGACCAACACTCAGAGGAGCACTGGCCTGGGGGGGTTAAAATAATGATGACCCTTGAGTCTGCAGAACCCAAGGGAAAAAAGGGTAGGTGGCAAATGGTAAAACCAATGTTGGGCATTGCTGGAAGAGTTTTATTCAAGGCGAACTGTCAAGGGGTTCCCATTATTACCCAACCGCGTAAGGAACGCAAAATCCGGGAACATAACACCGATATGACGGAAACTAGGGCGGCAAGAGTGGAACAAAACACCAGGCATAAGGCCGAGCCTTCCACCCTTTACCAAGTATATAGATGCATTAATTAAATAAGATATATTATGATATCCCAACAAGTAAACATGTTCCAACAAGGAACAACATCTCCATGTTCCAACAAGGAACAAACTTCAATCTTCACCTGCAACTAACAACGCTATAAGAGGGGCTGAGCAAAGCGGTAACATAGCCAAACAACGGTTTGCTAGGACAAGGTGGGTTAGAGGCTTTGGCTCAACAATATAGGAGGCATGATAAGCAAGTGGTGGGTATCGCGGCATAGGCATAGCAAAAGAGCGAGCAACTAGCAAGCAAAGATAGAAGTGATTTCGAGGGTATGATCATCTTGCCTGAAATCCCGCAAGGAAGAAGAACGAGTCCATGAAGAAGACAAACGAACGTAGTCGAACGGGTCCTCACAAACTCCACGTTAACGGAACTAACCCGAAGAAGCAACACCGGAAAAGACGCAAACAACAAGGTAAACAACCAACACATAAGCATGGCATGATGCACAACCAAGAATGATGCATGTCCAGTTTAAATATGCATGGCATGGCAAAAAGCACAAACAACTCTACAAGTTAAGTGGAGCTCAATATGCAACGAGTTGCATATTGACGACACACCACATCAAATATTTAGTTCTCTCTCGGTTAGATACTCAACAATTTAAATGTTGGTTAACATGGCAAGAGGTGAAGCATAAGTAAACTAAACATTTAGGCAAGTTTTAAATGAGGCCGGAAATAACAAACAACAAATCCGGTAAATCCCCATATGCAATTATCAATTTGGTGCAACAACAATTTTTAAACATTTAAATGTTATTATCATGATGCGAATGACATGTGCAAGTTTATGCAATTTTTTATTAAAAGTTGACAAGAGCATTATGAAGCATTTGTCACCGTGGTGCAAAGGAAAGGGTTGCCACGGCAACGATAACAAAAACGGTGCCATGGCAGCGTTCCGGTTCCGGTACTCGATTGAGATACCGACGCAAAGGGGAGTGTGCGAACATGACAAGCAAGGATGGTGGGGTGATCTCGGATACCGAGTTCCCACATGTCGTTGGCAAGGCAAAAAGAGGGGCGACGTGCAAACGCGATCGTCTCATATCACATAATATGCATTCGGTCCACGGACAGTCGTGTCGATGGTTATACCTTTCGAAGCGTGCCTTATCGGAACGGATCAAGTTCGTAGAGGGAAGTAGGCGTTCTCGCGACGGCGGTAGTGGAAGTAGTTGTTCACGCGACGGTAGTCGGACTTGACGATACCGTTACACGGGTCTTCGGCAACGGTAGTGGTACCCATTTTGTAGTCGTGCACATTCCGTAGATGTTCGAGGTCACGGCGAGGATCTTGACGTCCACGGAGTCTTCGAGGGTCGACGGTAGTGGTACTCGGGTCGTCGGCGACGGTAGTCGTTCTATGCATCGGGCGTCAAGCTACTTGTCGAGGTACTTGCCGTTCTTAGCGGTTCCGAAAACGGCGGTAGATGAACAAGATGCGTCGTCGTGGTACTTGGCAAAAATCTCAAAGAAAATGTCTGACGGTCCACGTACGGGTCTTGGAGACATTCTTGCCCATCCAAAACGAAACAAGACATAAGGGCCTCTGGTGGACAGCGGGCGAGCAGCGGCAGAAGATGTCGAGCCATAGGTGCTCATGCCCAACAATGAAACAACCAAATCGGCCATGACTTGGTGCTGGTGCAGAGCATCAGGAGGCAGGGCGTTGCAGGAGAACGGGGCCGGAGATGGGGGGCAGCAGCACAGGAACGGAGGCTTCCTGAGGAGCCTCGGACGGCCATGGCGGCGCTGGTCGCCGGCATCAGGCTGCGTGGCCTGCGGGCAGGCAGCAAGGGCGAGGAGGCAGGGCTTGCCGGCGGACCTGCTGCACCGGCTGACGGCGACGAAGGCAGAGGTGGGGAACGGCTTGGTCGTGGCGCGATCGGAGGGAGGAGACGCGCGGAGGAGGCTCGCGGGCAGGCAGCAGCCATGCTGCACAGGGCTCCGGCTTGGGGAAGGCTTGGCGCAGGGTGACGGCGCCATGGGAGGTGCGCTGTAGAGGGAGAGAGGGAGGCGCACGGGATCGAGAAGGAGAGGTCGAGGGATCTCTCGATCCCTCTGGCGGCGCTAGGAAACGAGGAGGAGAGGGAGATGGGATCGAGCGAAGGCGGCGCTCGGGGGGAGGACAAGGGGAATCGAGGGGATGGGGTCTCCTAGCGCTAGGTTAGGATTAGATGGGCCTGGAGGCCGGCCTAGTGGGGAGGGCGCCGGCTGGGCCTTAGAAGGCTGCGGGCCTGCTGGTTTTTCTCTTCCTCTCTTAACCAAAAAGAGAAAAGGCATGTGATTATTTGCAAGTGTGTTCATGGGTGATTCCGAAAATGGAATATTGAATATAGCTCCCTAATAACGGGAGGATAGGTTATAAAGAGAATCACCATGTGAATTCCCTCGGTTTAAATGGATCAAAGATCCATGCCATTTATTTAGTTGAGATGCAAAAAGACTTATGACATGATGACATGATGCAATGCACATGATGCAACGAACCAAAACGAAACACCCGGCAACACCCGGAAACATGGAAGGCATCTGAAGCTCCGGTGTTGGGGCGTCACACTGTTGTTCTAGCTTTAGGGTTTCTTTGCTCCCTAGATTCGTTTGGCCTCAACTAGCTTGTAGATAAAAGTCTAGTGCTTAGATCCTTTGGTCCCTCTGCTACACCCACTCCCGGAGTTCATTCTGGTAGTGGCTGTCACTGGGAGACCCCCGTGTCCATGGGGTGTTTGACCCTCGTGCACATGGGGCCCCGTGCCCACGGTCTTGTACCATGCGCACGGGCCCCCGTGCCCACGGGGTCTAAACCCCCGTGCACACGGACTATCCAGGAACTTTTGCCTAGATTTTTGTCTGTCTCCTTGCCATTCATCTTGCACTTGTACTCATTTGTGTCTCGTGCTTTGTGTTGTTGGGTGTTTGCGTGTGTTTCAGACTCCGCTGACAAGAGGTCTGAGCTTCGTCGCAAGCGTGCAAAAGGAGGATCAAAGGAGTTCACCATTGCTCGTCGTCAGCTGTATGAAGGCATGGGTCAGGGGTCTGGGTCAGGTCAGGGCCGTGCTGGCCGTGCAGCCTCAAAGCGGCCCGTTGTTGAGGCTTCCGATGATTCTGAGGAAGAATATGACTCACAAGATGATGAGATAGAAGAAGAAGATGATCGTGGTGAGGAAGATGGAGAAGAGGAAGAGGAGTCTATTCTGGAGCATCCGGGCAGGCGTGACCTCCGGAATATGCCTCTTGTCAAGTGGACCAAGCCAGAGATCTGGGCTGAGAGACAAAGCCATCCGTATGTTAAGGCCACAAGTATGGGAGTGGATCCCCGTTTCAAGAATGGGTTTCAGCAAAGGATCTATCATGAGCTTCTTATGACCAAGTCAAAGAAGTTTGCTCCTCACAAGCAAGTCAACACTAAGACTTTGTGCGACAATGATCATCTGTATCCCGGTGTGTACTCCGCTCTTGGACAACTGGGTCTGATTCCATTTGTCACCTTCAACCACCCCTACAATGAAGATCCAGTGATGCAGTTCTTTGCCACTCTGTACTTCTCCAATGATTCTGCTCGCACCCTCACATGGATGTCCAGAACGCATCAGTGCTCAGCTCCTATGGCAAAGTTCTCTGAGATCATTCCCTACCCGTTCATGGATGAAGAGACTGTTTCTGATGAGTTTGGCATTGTTCGAGAAAGTGGGCAGCGCACTAAGGATGAGATTGCCTTTGCTTACAAACAAGAGAAGTCGTTTGTCACTGGGTCAATCAAAGACCTCTTGCCCCTCTATGACACCATGCGCCATATCCTGCGGTATACCCTCACTCCAAAGGCCGAGGATTCCCATAACATTCGGAGCTCCATGCTTGATGTCTTTGTGTATCTTCATCAGAAGAAGAAAGTGGATGTTCTGGATTTCATGTACTATGAGCTGCGTCAGTGTGTACAAGAGAACAAGTCTTTGATCTATGCTCCATTTCATATAGGCGTTGATTGAGACCGTCTGTCCAGCAAAGTACATTACCAGCTTCAAGACTACTGTTCCCAAGCGCAACTCCAACTGGACCCCAGCTGCTCCTGCTCCCTATGTGCCCATCAAGAAGGGGCGCAACCCTAGGCCTGAGGATCGTGCTACTTACACTCCAGGCATGTCCTCTACTGCACGGATCCCTCGTGGTAAGGCCAAGTCTGTTGGCTCTGAGGCCATCTTTGCCAAGGGAGAGAAGAAGTCGATGTTCAAGACCTTGAGCAACATGTTCAAGATGTGTCAGTCGATTCAGCGTCATCAGATCAAGGAAATCAACAAGGAGAAGCTTGTTCGGCGTGAGCAGAAGGCAGCAAGGGCTGCTGCTGGTGAGGAGGTCGGTCCAGGTTCAGAGGACGTCAACAGTGAGGCCACTGCTCGGTCTTTACCAATGGCCGGGTGGCGTTTTAATGATGATGATGATGCCTCGAGTGCTCCACCTCTTGTCTAGTGGGTCTCGTGTCGCCATTTGTCTCCTTTTTGTTGTCTTGATGACAAAGGGGGAGAAGTGCTGTGTGTGTGTTTGTGTGTTCGTGGGTGTGTGGTGCGTTCGTGGGTGTGTTGAGATCTCAAGCCTCGTGTTTCTCGTTGTTGGTTGGTTTTAGTTGGCTTGAGATACTCTTATTTACCTTCCGTCTGTGTGGTTGTGTGTCTCTAGCTTTATTGTGTGACTCTAGCTTTATTAGTGAACCTTGCCATTATCCTCTTATGCTTATTGGGTCTCACATTATTTGCTCACCACACTATGTCATGAGATCTAGGCACCGTTATAGGTTTATTTTGATGAATCTCATGACTTAACAATAATGATCTTGGTCGAACCTCCTATGGGTGTACTAGATGCATTCTTGTTTTCGGGCACACATATAGGGGGAGCTATCATGATCATTATTTGTTCCATGGCTTTCTATCTGTTTATCCTCTTTGCCATGCTCTAACCACGTTGTCATCAATGCACCAAAAAGGGGGAGATTGAAAGTGCTAATGGCACTTATGCTATATTTTGGTGTGATGACAATGTGGTTAGTTGAACTAATATTGGTTGCTAAAGTTTATCTCAGGTTATTGGTTCTAAGTGCCCGCGATGGAGATGTGCGACCCCCCCCCCATTTCAAAAAGGGAAAAGGCGTGGTCTTTCGACGCTTCGAAGGTTTAGTTTTGGTTTGCTTCGAGTCGTAGGAAAGACCGCACTATTAAGAGGGGTTTGTGTGGATAAATGTCGTGTGGGAATGTCTTTGCCGAGCCTTACTCTCTTACCCTTCCCACTCTGACCACCTAAAAAGAACCTAGTGTGTGTGCTATGGTACTCAGAAAGTTGCAACAGAAAGTTGCAACAGAAAGTTACCGGGTACCCCGTGCGCACGGGGTCTTTTGACCCCCGTGCGCACGGGGTAATGCGTAACTCTCTGGGTACCCCGTGCGCATGGGGTCTTTTGACCCCCGTGCGCACGGGGTCCTATGTAAACTCTCTGAGTACCCCGTGCGGACGGGGTCTGTTGACCCCCGTGCGCACGGGGTGGTGTGTTTGTCTTTGTGTACCCCGTGCGCACGGGGTCCAACGGGCAGAAATCGCCACCAGCCCATGAACACTATTTATAGGCCCTTCTTCCACCTCCCACCCTCAACCCTAATGTCTTGTTGAGCTCCACCATTGCTACACCCCATTTTGCTCAATACTCTCAATCCCTCCACCCAAACTTGTTGAAACTTTGGGGATTGGGAGAGCAAGACCCGATCTACAACTTGGCCAAACCAAATCGCGTTCCCCGCAACATTTCTTCCCCATTAACTTGTTACTCTTGGAGCTTGGGCTCCTAGGCGGTTAGAGGTTCCTCCTGAAGCTTCCTTGCTTGTGGTGTGCTCCGGAGAAGTTTGTAAAGGTGTGGTGGTCGCCTTCAAGATCAACCCCGAGTGTTTCGGGGCTCATCCGTTGGGGGTGACTCGGAGGAGAATACGGTGAGCCTTTGGTGGCGTTCCGCAAGCTTTGGCTCCGGCACCGCTCCAATCGGAGATTAGCTCTTCCCCAAGGAAGAGTGAACTTCGGGTTAAAATCCGCGTCCTCGTCTCACTTGTGGTTAATCCTTTCCCGCACCTTTCTTTGTTGTTGTATGCTTGTTGGCTTGCTAAGTAGTTTGTTGCCCAGCATATCTATCTTGGAGCTTGCTTGTCATATAGTTTGCATTCACCTAGTTGCATATCTAGTGAACTCTTTTATCCGCTAAGCCTTAAAATCTACAAGAAAGATTAAAATTTGTAGTCTCCTATTCAACCCCCCCCCTCTAGTCGACCATATCGATCCTTTCAGAGAGAAACTGACACTTGTCATTTGAGAGCATCCCATCCTCCGAGGACTTTGAGCGAAAATCATCAAGTGAGGAAAACCCAAACCCAAACACCTACAAACCCCAAGTGATTGAGCATCACTGAAGAGATTGATCCTGCGTGGATCCGACGCTTGTTACCTTTAAAGACCGTGCTTCTTCCAGACGGTTAGGCGTCAAGGTCTAGAGCATCCAAGAGGAATTGTGGATCGCCAAGTGACCAAGTTTGTGAAGGTTCTGAAGTCACCCGAAGACTTACCATGAGTGATTGGGTGAGGTCTGTGTGACCTTAGCTCAAGGGGAATACAGTGAGGACTGAGTGTTTTGGACTGCGTGTTCAGAACTGGGTGTCCAGGACTGTGTGTCCTCAGGTTTAAATACCTAGCCGCCCTAACCGGACGTACAACTGTCACAGCAGTTGGAACTGGTCTACCTAATCATTGTCTTCACCAAGCTCACTGGTTCTATTTCCTCAACTCTTTCATTTCCTCATAACTATGTTGAGTGCTTGTTCGTATCTGTGTCTGAAGACTTTGACTGAAGACTTTCTCAATTTCCTCAGTTCAATTTCTTCAGTCAGTTTGTCTTCATCCTGTGCTTACGCTTTCGGTACTATGTGCTTATCTTCATTTCATCATGATGACTATGCTTGTGTTCTGTTATGTTTACTTTTGAGTACTTATTCCGCTGCTAGTAGTTCTTCGCTAAGGAATTTCCTCACCTGCAAATTCCTTAGTGAAGAATTCATAAAAATCGCCTATTCACCCCCCCCCCCTCTAGTCGATGTAACACACTTTCAATGGTGGGAGTGACAAAGGGAACACCATTCTCCACAACGTACCAGAGATCGTTATCAATTGCCTCAAGATGCATGCACATCTTATTCTTCTAGTAGGGGTAGTCCGTCCCATTGAAGGTAGGACACCCAGCAGAAACCTTGATCATACCTGCGGTCGACATAACTAAAACTCCAGTCGGTTAAACCAAAATCACACAGAACAAGGGGGTACCTTGCTCTGATACCAATTGAAAGTGCGTTATATCGACTAGAGGGGGGTGAATAGGCGATTTTATGAATTCTTCACTGAAGAATTTCAGGATGGGGAAATTCCTGAGTGAAGAACTACTTGCAGCGGAATAAGTACTCATAAGTAAACATAACAGAGCATGAGCATGGTCTTCATGAAGAAATGAAAACAAGCACAGAGTACAGAAATCGTAAACACATGATAACACAGGCTAAGACAAACAGACTGAAGAAATTGAACTGAGAAAATAGAGAAAGTCTTCAGTCAAAGTCTTCAAACAGCTATGAACAAGCACACAATGCAGAAATGAGTAAATGGAACCAGGTAGCTTGGTGAAGACAATGATTTGGTAGACCAGTTCCAACTGTTGTGACAGTTGTACGTCTGGTTAGGGCGGCTAGGTATTTAAACTTGAGGACACACAGTCCCGGACACCCAGTCTTGAACACGCAGCTCAGGACACTCTGTCCTCATCATATTCCCCTTGAGCTAAGGTCACATAGACCTTGCCCAATCACTCGGGGTAAGTCTTCAGGTGACTTCCAAACCTTCACAGACTCGTTCACACGGCGATCCACAATTTCCTCTTGGATGCTCTAGACCATGACGCCTAACCGTCTGGAAGATGCACAGTCTTCAAAGGTAACAAGCATCGGATCCACGCAGGATCAATCTCTTCAGTGATGCTCAATCACTTGGGGTTTGTAGGTGTTTGGATTTGGGTTTTCCTCACTTGATGATTTTCACTCAAAGTCCTCGGAGGATGGTATGCTCTCAAATGACAAGTGTCAGTTTCTCTCGGAGCAGCCAACCAGCTAGTGGTTGTAGGGGGGCGGCTATTTATAGCCTAGGGAGCAGCCTGACATGATAAGACATAAATGCCCTTCAATAATATGACCGTTAGGTGGGTAGATATTTTGGGACAACTGACGCATAGCACAGCAACGGTCGGAATTTTGAGTATCAAATTCCTTAGGGCTATCATGTTCCTCACTGTGTAGGCAATCCGCACTGGCGAATTCCTAACTCCTCAGTCAGATCAAATTCCTCAGAGACCAAAAGAATTTTGTCTCTGTCACTGAACAAATTGACTGAACTGTATGAGATTTCCAATAGCTTCACTCGAAGGGATTGGTAGGTGTAGGATTTTGAGTTGAGCATCACTTGGAAATTTTTCCTTAGTATTTCCTCGACCCCCTTTAACAGTACGATGTTTTCTATGACTCAAGAAAGAGAAAATGAAACTACGAAGACATAAGTCTTCATGCTTCATGTTCCTCGAATGAATACCAAGTCTTCAGGATTACACCAATTTCTTCACTTTCAAAGTCTTCAGAAAGTCTTCAGAAATCCAAAGTCTTCAGTCGAAGAACTTCATTTTTAGGGGTCGACTTTCTCTGTAAATATCAAACTCCTCATATACTTATAGACCTGTGTACACTCGCAAACGCATCAGTCCGTTAACCTATAAGTCTTCAATACACCAAAATCACTAAGGGGCACTAGATGCACTTACACACCTCGATCATATCGTAGCGGTGCTTAGGTGAAGCCCTGCGTCGGTAGCAACATCATCACCGTCATCACGCCGTCGTGCTGCGGAACTCTCCTGTGAAGCTCTGCTGGATCGGAGTTCGTGGGACATCATCGAGCGGAACGTGTGCTGAACTCGGAGGTGCCGTACGTTCGGTACTTGGATCGGTTGGATCGTGAAGACGTACGACTACATCAACCGCGTTCTCATAACGCTTCCTCTTACGGTCTACGAGGGTACGTGGACGATACTCTCCTCTCTCGTTGCTATGCATTACCATGATCTTGCGTGTGCGTAGGAATTTTTTTGAAATTATTGCGTTCCCCAACAAAAGGATAACCATCAAGTCATGGGAAAGAAGTGGGAGAAGGTAAGGGACTCTGGTGACGCCGCGGCTACAAAAATGTCGTCCACATGGGCGGGCGTTTTTTCGGCAAGGTAGAACAAGAAAGAGGAGAGGTACAAACTCATGTTGGATGCGCAAAAGAAAAGGATGGATTGAGACCGAAAGAGGACAGAAAAGAAGCTGGATATTGAGAGGGAGAAGATCGAGTTGGAGAAGCAAGAGGCCGCGATCAAATAGGAACTCGAGAAGGACAATACATTTGGATAGATTGAGCTTGAGCAGGAAAGGTTGCAATTCGCATGGGATGCGAAGGATGCGAAGATCATGTTGGCGGACGAAACCCTTTTGGATGAGCATATGCAAAGAAGTGGCTTATGGATAAGAAGAAGGAGATCAACGAGCGTAGGGAGTACAAGTCGGTGAGGGCGGCTGTGGCAATGGCGAAGCATGCAGCAAGGATGCATGCCGAGCGGGACAGCCCAGATGCAGGCGGAGCAGGATGCTAGCATGGCCTTGGAGCAGGCGGCATGGGTGACGTCCGACAAGCACGGGCGGAGCTACGATTGAGCCACGCCCCAGGCCCAGGCCTGCTACAGTACGCAACGGTGTTGCTACACGGCCCAAAATGCCACGGTAACTGAAGTATGTATTTTACACGCCCCAGGCCCAGGCCCAGGCCCCCTGATCTGGGTCCTGGATCCGCCACTACCAACAAGTGATACGGCAAGCGAGTCATCTGTCACGCTCAGACATGAATTTCAATTTGGCATGTCCCTTTTGTTAAACTATTATTTGTTTTTCTTTGTTTTGAATAATACGGACAATTTTTACATTGTATGATCGACGTGTATGAATCGTATGGTTTAAATATCCACATTTAGGGCATGTGGATGTGCGACAATATGAGGAACTGGTTACGATGTCTATGAATGCGCCCGCAGGTGTATAGAGAGCGGATTTGCCATGTCCGGAAATGACGTGTGGATCCACGATTTCGACTGTGCCCCTGTATCAATGTAAGGCCACACGTGTTACAGTCCAGATTTACACAAGTTCCCATAGACACGCTGCATTGCCCTCCAAAACTTTGAAGTGTGTATAAATGTCCTGCAAAAAGAGATTTCCCACCATCTCACTCCGCTCTCTCCAAAGCTGCCCGCGATCCCGATGGAGGCCAGCCATGCCCACTCGCCGACCCTTTCCTCGTCCGAAACCATAATGGCCGCCCTCCTCTCATCCGTTCCCGCCGTGCGGCTCCCTTCGCTGGTCCGGGCGCTTGGCGCGGACGCGCGCCGGCAGCGCGGCCGCCTCGCGTTCCTCCTCCTCTCCCCGCCGCATTTCGCCCGCGCCCTCGCGCGGCTCCGCTCCATGCCTCTCCCAGCCAAGGCCGCGCTGCTCGGCCGCGTGCTCCTCCGCTCCCTCCTCATGCTGCTCCCGGCGCTCTCCCCCGACGGCTCCCACCACCTCCTCCGCCTCCCGACGCCCGACCTCGACGCCGCGCTCCTGCTCGTGGCCATGTGCGACTCCTACTCCCCGGCCGCCTCCTCCGCGTCACCCGTGGACTGGCACGCGCTGCTCGTCGACGACGTGGTGCGCAACGCGCTCTCCATCTCCGGCCTCGGCGGCACGCCCTGGGCCACCGTCGCGCCGTACCTCGACGCGGCCGCCAAGTGCCGCCGATTCGCGGACGTCGTCTCGGAGGACCGCGCCGTTGCCGGCGTCGGTGGCGATGGTAACAAAAACAGCGTGGGGCGCGGAGGTGCGTCGCACGCGACAGTGCTGGCGCTGCCGACCGCGCTCGGGGACGGGACCCCGTGCGCGATCTGCAGGGAGGAGATGGCGCCCGGGCGCGGCGAGGTGTGCGTGCTGCGGCCGTGCGGGCACCGGTTCCACTGGCCGTGCGC
The DNA here is from genome assembly GCF_003073215.2 of Triticum urartu. Taxonomy (NCBI): domain Eukaryota; kingdom Viridiplantae; phylum Streptophyta; class Magnoliopsida; order Poales; family Poaceae; genus Triticum; species Triticum urartu. Next base: position 448,014,861 of record NC_053022.1, on the reverse strand, counting down.
GCGGCGGTGGCTGGCGCGCCGCAACACCTGCCCGTGCTGCCGCGCCGAGCTGCCCGCGGAGGACGCGCTCGCCGAGACCCGGCGCCTGTGGCGCGCGGTCGAGAGGATGGCGGGAGACAGCGGCGGCTGTGCGTGACAGCGGCGGCTGGATCAGAGCGCGCGGCCCGCGTACGGGACGTGCGTTTGGACGTGCTCGCCTGTCCCGGTCTCCACTCTCCAGTTGCAAGTACTGGTGTCAGATTCGTGTGGATGGCGATGGCTTTGGTGGGCCCGCGTGCCGAATAATGGTGCAGGATTACTGTTAGGTACATAAACAAATGGAATGGGATCGAATGTATACTCGTAATTAAGGCTCATCATGCCGTATCATCACAATGCAAAATGTGGGTTTAGTTTTGTGTTAGCTTTGGTGGATCCGAAGCAGGTTTCGGGGGAGAAGGTAGGTATCGTCGTTTTGCAGCCTAGTTGCTGCTTTTTAGGCTTCTTGGTGATGATGTTGGCGCCTCCAACAACATGCATCATGTACGTGTGGATATTTCTAAAAAAAAAGAAAATGTACATGTGAATTATTGTAAGATCGTACTACTGCGGTCACTTCGCGGGAGTAATTTTTTTAAAACACCCTATCTATTCATTTCCAATCACGGTAGTATAACGAACATCAAAAATAATAAAAGAATTATATCCAGATTCATAGACTATCTAGCGACGACTACACGCCGGAGGCATGCCGCCATCATCGTCCCTCCCTCACCGGAGTCGAGCAAACTTGTTGTAGTAGACAGTCGGAAAGTCGTCATGCTAAAACCCCGTGGGACCAGTGCACCAGAACGACAACCGCCATCGATGAAGAGTAGCTTAGATTGGAAGGATACAACCAGAAGACACACGAACATAGACGAGCGACAAAAAGATCCGAGCAAATCTACCGAAAAACAGATCCGCCAGAGACACACCTTCACATGCCCGTCGATGATGCTAGATGCACCACCGGAACGGAACCTATGCGAGGAGAACCTTATTCCATTTCAGGGAGCCGCCGCAGCCGCCTCGCCTTTCTGATCAGAACACAAATCCTAACAAAACTCAAAAACACATCTAAAAACAGGGTCCTCCCATCAGCAAAGGTCGGGATCCACCACGCCCCCATGGTCCTAAGGCCTCTGAAGACGAGACGGACCGGCGCCAGCGCCGGCGGAAGGCGGAGGAGCAGGAGTAACTGTTACTGATATGGAAGCCATTGCCTTAATGCCTTAATGGTGGTGGATCAAGTAGACAACCCTGGTCTTGATCTCATGAGGACGTCCCGCTGCAAAAGTAAAACAGGTGACTGAAAAGTTCGACGGGTTATATTTTTCAGCTTGATTTGACGACCGAACCGAAAGTGCTTGCTATGATGGTATCTATCGAACACGCAGTAAGTCTAAGATTGCACCTGATATCCCACCATGTTAAGATGTACTGTAGTACATTTCCGAATGTGGATGCGCATATGTATAGCATACACCAATTGCTCCATCTGCTACAATATCATCGGGCTATTCTGAGATGAGATGGCCATGTCGAACAGTCCACTTCATCATGTAGGAACAGCAATCAGGGCAGACGGACGCGCGTGGACGCATCTTGTTTCGGGAATCGGCACTCACTCGGTCACGCGGGCATACTCGTACGTGCATGCACCGGCAATGAGAGAGGCCTAGCTAGCTTGACGATATGCGCGAGTGAGGTGGACGTACGGGCGGCCCGCCTAAACACCGGCGCCGATCGCGTAGGGGTTGGGGGGATCGAGCTAGCGGAGATTGCCGGGTGGCGGGTGGGATTGGGACGTCGTTTTCCGCTTCGTTCCTCCTACCCATGCAGCCCGTGTCCCCCCTCGTGGACTATGCGCGCGCACCTTCTGTGCCCAATCGCAGCATGTGCGTGCGTGCCTGTATATGCCCACCACACAGTTGCAAGATTGTGATCCATCGTTGCGTGTTGATCTGCCAACATTGTACTGCACTACATTCCCTAAAAAACTGTCATGTAAGCTCAAAATGATAATAATGTGATGTGCTCTTGGAAGCTTACCGGGTATCATTTTGGGTGAGTCGGCACTATACACTACAAGAAATCTGCTAATCTATGACGAATTTACGATGACAATTTCAGAAACTGTTATGCACGGTCTGATACAGCCCCGCAAGCCCGTCTAAAGCCCGCCCAACCATTTCGCATATAAAAGGCTAACCCTAACACACTCCTCCACGGCCCCCTCCTCTCTTCCTCCTCCACGCAGCCGCCTCCTCATTCCCCATCGCCGCCACCCACCACCTCTTCCCATCCCTCCTCCCACGGCTCGCCGCCGCCCCCCTCACCTCACCTCACCTTGTAGCTATGGCAGATGGCAGATCCTCCGCATCACCCACCCATCCACACCTCTCGCAACCAAACTCTTTCTCTCTCGTGCGACCCCTCGCGCCGGGACCAGCACCTGTAGATTTCGGCGATGTCTGCCATCGCACAGCACACCAACGGGCTAGTCTCCGACCCCTCCCTCCTCCGGCCCGTCTGGATCCGCCAGCACTAGTCTCCGGCGCTTGTCCACGACCCCTAGCCCGTGGCTAGGGTTTCGGTTGCGGCATCGCGTCCATCGCCGGCGCTTCTCCGGCGGCTCCTTTCCGTCGGACAACGCACTCCACGCCTCTCCGCCTCCTGGATGGCGTCCCCTAGCTCGATGCGCTCGTGCGAGTTGGGCTGGACGGAGGGGAGCCGGACCTCCTCTGCCGCCTCTCCGACGCGGCTATGCTTCCTGTGTCGACCTCCTCTGCCGCGCCATGGTGGTTGCCGACCTGCACTGCGACCACTGCATCACCAATTAACCTCTTCAATGAGAACTTGGTACCTCTGCCTTCCTCCTCTATGGCATCCTCTGCTTATATTATTTCATCCGCTGCTCCTGAATTATTCACGGAACTGATAACTACTGTGCATATTGGAACTTGCTTTCTCAAAATTTACTTGTAATATTCGCTTGTGACCGGTCAGTTTTGATTCCTGATCTATATTAAGCATAGGTTAAGGCTTGCATTTTCACTTAGATTGCATAGCGAATTTTGACAGATATATATCTCACGAATTCTATAAGCTTGAACATTACATGATTGATAAGAGGACATCCAGGACAGGTGAAGCCGGTATTTCATTTTAGTTGGCACATTTCAAGGACTAGTAATATGGTGTCTGATATATGTGTTTTAGTCTTACCAATGCAAAGATGGAAAATATGTTTGGTTCCATTTATTATTATTATCCAAAGGATGGTCAGTGTTGCACAACTTCAAGTTTCTGATGTTAGTTCATTATTATAATTCCAAGTAATAAATAGATACTTGTTTCTTTATGCAAGACAAACCTCAAGTATATCATGAAGAAAGGGAAAGTAATGTGTGGGTAGCCATTGTACATTGTTCCTTCATAGTTCAGTTAGTATGCATTTGAATCAATTCTTCAAGACTCCAGTTAGTAAATTTAGACATTTGTGAAGGCATAGTTCTTTAAGAATTTGGTTCAGTTGAGATAACATATGCATTTCAGTAATAATGAAATGAAACCGCACATCCAGTTGTCACACTAATATCTTTGCTTTGCATATTATAGTCGGTACATCTCCCACCTGATCGACGTCGACGCCACAGTCCTCCAGCAGAACATGGTGAGCTTGATACCCTTCCATCCTTCGGCTTGTCTTATTCTTGATGTGAATTATTCACGCTGTACATTTTGAGCCGTTCAAGGTGTGGACTGTTCCATAGCAAATCTGCATTGGACCATGTCCCTGATATCATGCATTGCATCCATACTCTACTAGAGTAGCTATCTCTTGGTGTTCATAAATCCTGATTCTGCTTGTATCTAAGTAACCATTGATTAATTGATTTTTCCGTGTCATAAAATAATGTGTAGTTCTCATGCAAGCCAATGATCATATAGTACTCTCAATGCTAGTCAAGTGGGAAACCGCTAGCCATGAGCATACAAAATCGTTATGAACAGAAGTAACATGGATGATAGACTAGCTTTTCTACCCGTCCTTGAATATAAGCTAAGCATGATCAATTCAAGCTGCGTTTCCTAACTATTAGTTCACTGTTCTTGTTTCATAGTTCACTACAGTACAGATTTTGAATTTTTCATCTAATAAGAAGTACACAGCTTAGTGCTCCACAAATAAACTATCAGTGTGGGAGATCTCTCAATGAAATTGTATCATATTCTTCATTAATATTTTGCATTCCATTTGAAGTTCACTTGGCAAGCAAGTATTGCTTAGTACTGAATTTGTTGGCACTTTGAGTTGAACTTGCAGCATAAATATCGAGCTAGATGAAAATTCCTTTGGTGCTGATTTTGATTTAAACATTGAGTTAATATAGTCCACAATATCACATATTTTGATTCGAACTTGGCCTATGTTTATGTCCAGTTTGTGTTAATTATCGTGAAGTTAGACTCTGTCACTTGTTTACTGTCATTCTTGTTTGTGAAGGAATGGCGTGGTACAGTGTATATGCTGGCAGAATTTTCTTTACATAATTTCCAACTGCTCGCTTGTACAGAAGATTATTCCTCCATTATTCTTTTGCGTTTCTGATTGAATATTTAAGTTTTGTATTAATATGGTTGCAAACAGTGCTGATGCAAGTGCATCTTCATCCTGCTGTACTCATTGTTTCTTAATATAGTTGTATAAATAATTAATCCTTCTGTTTTCCCTTCTTCTTTAGGTTTGCAAGCTAACAGTTTAATTGTTGTTGAGTTTTTTCGCTTGTTACAACAGAGGTGATGGATTTTTTACTACTGTATTTCTAGAAATGCGTGCACACAAAGTTGCAATCTGAAGGAGCGATGGAAGTGAAGATTGCGCGCTTTATTTAAGAATACTAGTAAATGGTATATTGTTTTTGCTTCAGATTTAGGAGTGTTTGATCGGCTACATAGTGCATTTGTCCAGTCTCAAAATTTTAGTGTTATTACTAGCATATTCTCTAATTCTCGGTATTATTAAACATCTGCTCTGTCTCAATTCTTTATCACATCTCATGTTGAAGTGTGGATCATTTCATTGCCTAAAATGGTCTTGCCTTTGAGTGTTTTTATTTTACATTACATGCACAAAGAAGTTTATTGACAGAAATTAGTTTTAATTGATGAAGAAAGTATGCCTCTAGTATTACTTTTTTCATGTTTTATTAACTATGAACTAAATTTTAATTGTATGGAATCATCCATTTTTATATACAGGCCCTGTCACGCGCATATAAACTTGATTTTGTTGTAATTGATGAATGTGAAATGATCTGTCTGTCCTTTGTTTTAAAATGTTGTTGACCTTTTCTATGTTTGGATCATAAAATATCACATTTATGGAACAATTTTTTGAACTTGTAACTAGTCTGCTTCTTCTCACGTGTGGTGCCCACATTTATGTGGTACCTTAATATAGTAGTGGTGTGTCCAAAGATGATTGCTTGGAAAGTCAACTAATATTATTATTACTCTGCATTCATTTGGGGGCTGGCTTTTATAACTTAACATAATTTTGTATGTGTTTTGGTTTATGCAGGTTTGGCATGTTATTGGAGATTGAAGCTTTTCAGTGGGAATTATTTTGGTTCGGATAACTGCCCTGAAGCCGTGGTGTAGTGTTGCAGATTAAAAATCTGCTAGTAGTGCATTTTCTTTGAAGTCATGTTACTCTTTTTTTTAAATGCTTATAGCGCTTTCTAGATATGCTTGTAATGTTTTGATATTCAGCTTTGTTTTTTCATATCAGACTAGATTGTTGGATCTCTGTATTGTCATGTGAGCAACTGCTATTTTTGAATCAATATAATTTGGTTGTCCTACTGTAAAGTCTGTTGCATCGAGAAAACAGGCTGGACAAAAAAAGGTGCTATTGGGTTGGACTGAAAAATAGGTAGGCTAAAGGCGTTGGACTGTCCACCAAAAATATTGGGCCAAATTCCTAATTGGGCTGGATACAACATGGGCCATGTTATCCTCCACGTCAGATCCAGGTAGATGCCCCACATTGCAGCCACGTCATGTAAATCGGTGACGGTCTTTTCTGTCACAGCCTAGTTTGGGCTTGGCGGGCCTAAGGCAGATCCTTGACGGCCAAGATCCGTCATGGAACGTCTGATGTCAAATTATGACGCGATATACATGATGGATTTCAGATCCGTCATGGGTGGGTACGCATGACAGTTTTTGGCTGATTTGTGACAGACCAGGACTGTCATGTATTAACAAGTTTCTTGTAATGATATATGCATGCTATAAGAGGCTAACGTGCGCTTCACCGCGCCGTTCTTCACTCATGAGATTAACATCTGTTTTCTCTAGCAGGTTATCGCGGTCGGTTGTTTAGTCTGGTTTTATATGTGTAGCGTTGTGTTTTAGTTATGTTTCCAGCATTGTTATTTTATTTCTATATCGTGTTGAGTTGTTGTTGGATACGACATTTGTTTTGAGAGCATAGTGGTGTTGGTCAGTGCATGTTGTGTTGTCCTGGCATGTTTCAGCCTTGGTGTCAACTGATGTGTAAGAGCAACTCTAGCAGACCCCGCATCCCGCCGGCCCGCAAAACGCGTTTGCAGTTTGCGCAAAACCGCTTTTGCGGGCCGACACGGACGGCCGCAGATGCAGACCCCGCATAACAGACCCGTAAAATAGGATATTCGCGGAATATGCTTTTTTACGGGTCGGTTTTGCGGGGTCTGATCTGGCGCAGCTCGTCCTGACCCGGAAAATCTAAATTTGCACCTTAATTTGATCCAACATAATGCATTTCTTTGGTTTTTCAACAATATTGGATAGATAAGACATCATCAAATCTTTACTAGAATAGCAAGACCAAAGAAAACAAGAACCACAAGTATGCATTTTAAAAGATTTCCAACTTCCATAACTGCTCCCACTAGTTGGACTAATATCTTCTCCATGCATTCATTGTTGATCTGCGGATTCGTGATTTTGCATTCTTCTTTCTTCATCTTTGGTTCGAAAGAGGTAGACGTTGGTTCCCCTCTAGTTGCACATGCAGCCGCATCATTGCCTTCGATTCTTCTAAGGAGTACGTCAACGTCTATTATGTTTCTTTCTATCAACAAATCAATGTATTCGCCTTCCCAAAATCAAAATGAGCATCGATCTTCCTACACACATGAGTGAGCATGTTCAAAATGAGCTACCTCAATTGAACCAAATAATGAGCTATCAAAATGAGCTAACACAAGTGCATGTATCCCGTCGTTTTCGCATTTGAAGAACACCCATCCGGGGTGCTTCGGCGTGCCCGAAGTGAGCCGCAGCACTTTCCGCGTGCAGTCGTCGCACTCTATGAGCGGCATCGGCAAGCCACAAAGACGTTGCGCGAGCGCCGAGCCCGGTGGACGGCCGGACGAATCCATGCCCGCAAACCTTCGGCAGGGATGGGCGGACGAAGCAGTACCTACATGCGGCAACGCACCTTTGCCTGGGCTGCGGGAGAGGCTCCCCGACCACTTCATCGCTTGAGGCAGCAACCGTCGGCCGGAAAAGCCAAATCTGACGGCCCGCGATGAAGTGCCGCAGATCTGCAAAATCCGGCGGCCCGCCGACACAGGGGGGAAGGGAGGGGAGGCCTCGTGCCCGTGGCGGCTTTCCGGCGTGCTCCTGTCGGTTGCTTTCGCCGGAATCTTGGGCGCGGCGCGAGGGAGGAGAGGAGGGGTGGTTGGTGGAAGAAAGCGCGGGATGAAATGCCCCCCTCCCACCAACCGCTTCCGCTTATATGCAGGGCACAGCAGCCGCGAGGGGGAAACCCGTGTTTTCCCGGGTTGGCTCAGGATTTTGCCACGCCCCTTAAATTTTTTTGCGGGCCGGGACGAGATGCGGATGGGGTTTGATCGGGCTGGTTTTTCCGCCCCGGCCCGTATTTTGGCGGTTATTTTACGGGTCGGGGCGGGATGCGGGATCTGCTGGAGTTGCTCTAAGCCTCTTGAGAGCTCCTATTGCATGCTGAGATCGTGGAAATGCTCCTATAACATTCACATGGTAGGCCCATGAAGCTCTCGCTCACTTTGCTTCTTTTTTTTGCTTGCCCCACTGCTAGCTCAAAAAAAACAGCTATAACTTTAAGGTTCATTAAATCGGAAGGTGTTCACGAAATTTTAAACAATCTCGATATAGAAAAGTGTTCAAATTAAAATCAATTTTCAAAATAATCATGAGTTAAAAAAATCTTGCATTTCAAACAAAGTTTTTGATGTTGAAAAAATGTTCACAAATTTGAAGATGTTCACAAACTTTAAAAGTGTCCATGAATTTAGAAGAGTTTCATGATTTTTGAAAAATGTTCATGAATTAAAATGTGAAAAATAAAAGAGAGAAAAAAAATGAAAAAAGAAAAACAAACAAGAAAAGAAGAAAAACATGAAAAATAATCAAAAGGAGAACTAATAGAACTGGTAGAGAAACACAGAAAAGAAAGAAAAACAAAAAAAATCGGCAACACTTGCTACAACCTTATCTATACCATGAAAACCACCCGACACCTTTTTTTCCTTTTTGTCTTTGCAAAGAAAATATAATTTTATTCGATGGTTATAGAGTTACAGTCAAAAGATCCTCAATACATCGTGGTCGGTGCAACCACACAAGTGTGGTACGGTTCGTGTGACTATAATTTGCCGATTGATCGGTCACTCTATTTTGATTCCTACTAAGTTTCTGAGGAACAAACTCTCTAACGGTCATCAAAGCTTTCATCTCCTGAACAAGATGTCCATACGCCAAGCGTGCGAGTCCATCATGATAGAAGATGGGTACAGGTTCTATGGAATCCCACTATATAATTACCTGTGGATTTGTGTGCTGCAATGCAATAGCCATACACTATATAGTTGCATGATTTTGTGCTTCTAGGGTATCATTGCGAAATCACTAATTAAGGAATACTCGTTGTAAAAAACACTCAACTTTTCCAGGTTGCGACAAGTGGTGCACATGCAGCGCGCCACTTGTCACAACCTGTGAGTTTTCCCTTTTTTCGTAGACCCGTTTATTCAAAACATTTTATCTTTTAAACCGTGCGTCCAAATCTCGAACCGTTTTCATCATTGGATTCCTCGCGTCGAGATATTCAAAACTAGATTCCATGTTGATAGATTTTGACGAACTTTTTTTTCATGAACAAACCGGACGAAAAAAACCTGGCGAAAAAACCGAACCGGGAGCACGGTTTTTTTTCGTTTCCGAAAGAGGGACGCCCGTGCCTCTCGCGAAATCACACCCATGCCTCTTGTGGAAGCAAAACCATGACTCTCGTGCAAGGAAAAAAACAGAAAACATGTTTTTTTGTTTCCGAGATGCACGACCGTGACTCTCGCGAAAGTACAACCGTGCCTCTCGCGGAAGCAAAACCGTGACTCTCGTGAAAGAAAAAAAACAGAAAACGCGTATTTCTTCCCTTTCTGTGAGGCACGGCCGTGACTCTCACGAAAGTACAACCGTGCCTCTCGCGGAAGCAAAACCGTGACTCTCGCGAAAGAAAAAAACAGAAAACACGTTTTGTTTTTCCCTTTTCGAGAGGCACGGCCGTGACTCGCGAAAGCACAACCGTGACTCTCGCGAAAGAAAAAAAATAGAAAACGCGTTTTTTTTCGTTTTCGAAAGGCACAGCCGTGACTCTCGCTAAAGAACAATCGTGCCTCTTGCGAAAAAAAATCATGACTTTCGTGAAAGAAAAAAAACGCGTTTTTTCGTGAAAAAAAATTCAAATTTTTTCTGATCGAAAAGCTAAGGAAGACCAGGAGAAAATCAAAACGTCGAAAAAAACCTGGGAAAAATCGTTTTAAAAGCCGAAAACGCGTGCAGAAAAATAAAAAACAAAATCCGGAGGAAACATCCAAAGCGCGACACGTGGTGAATGGCTAAGAGCGCGCCAAGTGGCGCTGATCGATGCGAGGCTCCCGAAGGAGCGCTCGTTAACTAGTTGCTCCCGTATCATTGCAGTACACAAAAAACAAAATATAACTAACTCGTTTTCTGTTGAGAAATAAAACCAGCAACGAACCCGCAAGCTGCCACCTGGGCCGGCCCATTTTGCCCTTAGAAAAGATCTTCTATTTGACGCTTGTGGATGGCAAATAGGATCCAGCCCTAAACAATATAAACCAGGCAATACGAAACAAGGCATTTCCTAAATGGCAAGTTAAGCGCTACTTAATGGGTAATCGGTAAAGGGCGCCGAGAATCAGCCTATTTCTCTTTCTGTTCTTTTTTCCTACTTTCAGCTGTAATTTCAACGTTTTTTCCCTTTCATTCCTTCTTTCTTTTTTCTTTTCTCTATTCTTGAAATTGCACGAACTTTCTCACTGATTTTTTTAGGTTTTGTGAACTTTTTTTTTCAAAATTGATGAATTTTCTTTCAAATTTGATGAACTTTCCTCAAATATGATCAACTTTTTCCAATTTTTGTATATTTTTCAAATTGATAAAAAAATTCAAATTCCCTGACCTTTTTCCAATTCGATGATTTTTTTGTTAAAAAATTGTGATTTTTTCTTAAAAAATGATGATTTTTAAAAAATTGATGAAAATTTTAAAATGTCTGAACCTTTTTCAAAATCTATGGAATTTTGTCATATTTGATGAATTTTTTTAAAAATCTAATCTGATTTTTTTAAATGATGAACCTTTTTTGAAATTTCATAACAAAATTTGAAGTTTGTGAAGATTTTTGTATTCACAAAAAAAACATTTTTCTGTGATGTTTTTCTATTTTTTGAAGAGTCAAAAGTGTTTAGTGTAGGACTTGAATCTTGATGAGTTAGGGATACCGATATCCTTTTAATCATTCATCCAACCACAAGTTGTGTCGAGGATATACCCCGCGGTATGACCCGGACGGACTTGGCGTTTCATTGGTAACCTGCCAGAGGATTGGCGAATCACGTGTCTGGCGGTTCACTGGTGTGACGACTCACAAACTTGAAGACTCATTGGTAACCCAGTGGGTGTTTCAGATGGATGACAAGGCCCGAGGCCCAGTATGCCGGTTCATGTGATAGTGGGCCGGCTTAAGAGAAAAGGCGTAAGGAATATTCTCCTACAAAGGAAGCAAGACTAGGACTACACTTGTAATAGAGTAATCCTAATCCTAATAGGACTAGTCATGTAACCCGCCCCTTTAACATATATAAGGAGGGGCAGGGCATCCCAAGAGGGACAGAAAGTAATCTGTAAGGCTAGACACAACTAGGAGAGCCGGTTTACGGCGACTCCCTCGTGATGATAATGAGACCTAGCCACAAACAACATGTAGGGTTGTTACCGGATGATGTTTCCCGGGGCCCGAAGCTGTCTAACCCTTGTCTTGTGTTGCGTCTCTTGATTCCACTCAACCCCTCCCAAGCTATCACATAAATGTGTTGGCCTCACGACTATGTCCTCACACTAGAACATCTGCTATGACTATTCCACGACAAGTTGTGTTTGCTTTTTACATGTTTGTGATTACCTTATCACATGCCTTCTATAAATCTAAGGCACACCATTTATGTGCTCTTTTTTTAGAAAGAAGGCCTGAAGTCTAGTGTTACATAAGTGATGCCCTTGCATCAAGAATAATACCATAACAAAAAAAGACCCCTGAAAAAACAAAGAAAAAAAAGAGGCATGATACATGGTGCTGCATGACAGCAATACCCATATTAGAACAAGCTGGCTTGTAGTCATTGGAGCCTTTACAACATCGGAGCCATCAACGAGGTCATCTCGACGGGGAGACTAGCCCGATACAGGAGGCAGTGTCTTCACCATCCATTGAGCATGGTTAAGGACATGGACAATGCATAGCCCCAGGGTAATGCCTCATATGTTATGTAGAATCGGATAACAGAAAAAATAGATTCGGATAGGGAAGCAGAATTCTCTTTTGAGATGGATGCTTAGAGAAAAAAAATGTGGTCCGGTGCATAAAGTTGGAAAAATTGAAGTGGAGAGGAAGGATGCATGTGTAGTGAGAGTACTTTCTATTTTTTGATGAGGCCCACTAGTAGTAGTTTGCATTGGAGAAAAAAATCAACACATATGTCTCAAATTACTTTTTGTCATAAGGCATCTGTATCCATATGTCAGCATTGTACATGCCTTAATAGTATGGAATATTGCCACATCATCTATACTCCCTCCGTCCGTGAACAAGTGTACATCTAGGTTTTGTCCTAAGTCAAAGTTTTAAAACTTTGACCAACTTTATAGAGAAACGTAGCAGCATTTATGACACTAAATTAGTATCGATAGATTCGTTTTGAAATGTATTTTCATAATATATCAATTTGATGTCATATATACTACTACTCTTTTCTATAAAGTTGATCAAAAAATTAATCTTTGACTTAGGACAAAAGCTAGATGTACACTTATTCGTGGACGTAGGGAGTAGTTAAGCTTATAGCCGGCAGGTATAATAGTCAATTGCAAATAAGTACTACTTCATTGATACATGACTCACTCTTTCACTCTCACAAAGTGTTTAGAAGCACATGCTACAACCGTCTATTAGTTAGTAGCTCGTTTCTCTTCTCTCTCCGTCAACTCAGCAAAAATACATTATTTTAAGTCTTACAGTCTGTCCACATCACCTTAGAGCATGGTTAATAGTATAGCCAACAATGAGCTATAAGTTGACACATCATCTATAGCCAACATGTATAATAGTTATTTATAAAGTAGTACTACTTCACTAATGAATGGCCCACCTTACGATCTCACATTGTTTCACCAGCCAATCTCATCGTGGAAAGGGGCTCCCTGCCCCCTCGCCGTAGATCGAAAGGCACCGTATGAGGATGCTCCCCCTTCCTGGATGGAGGTTGACGATGGGGCCCCACAAACGCCTCGCCGCACCTAGTTCCCCATACGAGTACCACAGTTGAAGCCACGAAGCCGTCATCAGACTCCGAGCCCGCAGAAGCGGATCATGGCATCGGGGAGCGCGACGTTCCAGGCTGCCTGGTCGCCGCAGCTGCGGTCGTGCGCCGTGCACGGTTTTCTGGCAGCCACTTGCTGCTGCGTGTAGTAAAAGGTTGAAATGCTCCCCGGAGCTGTACAGATATTTCTCGAGCAAAGCAAAAGAAAATCGGGTCGACAACGCACGCGTCGGCCTCGTGCTCGCGGGAGAAAATTTTAGCAACGCGTTTTGCTTGCGCCTCCCGTGCTGCGACGTGCTGCCACGTCCACGGCTCGGTTAGGAAAAGGCGGCCCGCGTGCACCACGAGCCCGATCCAGCACCGTGTGGTGCTCCCCGCTTTATTTTTGTCCTGCCTGCCATGCCTAGGAGTCCAACACCACGAGTGGTACTAGACTACTGGGTGCCTGCCTGCCGGGTAGTGCTTGGAGTTGGATTCTTACAACAAGCTGGCATGTACTCCCTTCATTCAGAAATATTTGTCTTGAAAATGGATGTATCTAGATATATTTTTCGAGAGTAGACCATTGTATTGCTTCGAGTAGGCTGGGGCTGGGCGCTACTTGCGCGAGATGAGATCGGATCCAACCGTGTGATCTCGATCCAAAAAGAACTTCAATGATCTTTTCCCGTGTTTTTGTGCGTAGCTTAACCGCCGTGTTTTGGGTCTGGTCTATCGTCTATGTTCGCGAGGGGAACGATCGAGATGATAGCGCATTATGCATGCGTGGTCATGCAGAATGACGGGCGGCATGGGACGTCCATCGTAACTGCTTTCTTCAGACGCACGCATCATGCTACACGCCGATGAACCGCATTAACAATTTTTAGTAACGATGAACCAACAAGCGGCGCGAAGTGATTCCACTACAGCATTCGGCAGCTCAGATGTCATCGGGGCACCTGGTGATATTTCGATGAACTGTTGTTTGGTCAGTGCCGCTACAGCAAAACTGAAGAGCAAGATGCCGGTGTGCGTGCGTCCTGGCGTCCATGAGCGGCCAAACACAAATGTATTGCTTGCACGTACGAGTACCACCAAATTAAAATGACAACGCATACAAATTTCTTGTACACACATTCCAGATTGTTCGGAGAGAAAAAAGAACCTGTAGGTGGACCTAATACTAGTAATAAATTGTTGACGTGGATAAGAAGGGAGAAATGATCGACCGTCACGTGTGCGTAGGGTCGACCCGACCATATGATTCAGAATGCGCTCGTCATTCTGACCGAAGTCGAGCGGTTCTTTGGCCTTGTTCAAGGGGCACAGTGGCACATCACCATTTTCCTTAACTTAAGCATGATTTGACCCTGTGTGCAAAAGTTTTTTCGAGTCTGCTCTTTTTCTACCGTCATTGTCTTTGACAGTAGGGTAGCACATCCTACCGTCAAGGCCTTTGCTGGTATGATTTACTTACATCATCACGCCCATTCGGTGTGAAAAAGACCCTACCTTCATAATCTTTGGCGGTAGAGACATGCATGTAATTATAATAAAGGCACGCATGCAATAAAAGATCTGTTTTTTACAAAAAAAAAGACCGTACCACCATAGGCTATGACGGTAGGGTAACACATCCTCCCGCCATAGACTATGGCTGTAGGTTTTTTTTTTGCAAAAAACGAAGGTGACAGTATAGGTAAGTCCTACCGCTAGAGGCCTTGGGGGTAGCTTGTGTTACCCTACCACCAAAGACAATGGCAATAGAAAAAGAATCAGATCCGAAATAATTTTACACATAGGGTCAGATCTTGCTAAACTAATGAAAAAGGGCCAGAACAGTGAATTTGGCCCCCACCGACCCAGGCACCCACCCACACATCGAAAATGGTCCATAGTAGCGAACCAAAGTACCTCAAATGATTATGTTTTTTTGGTGGAACCAACCCACCTGAGTTCAAGTCATGGACTTGATGTGGGTACTCACATTATTTTTTGGAAATTATTGTAGGATTTTCACCGATATTCAATGGGAGACGATGTTTGCATTAACTATGAGGCATCTATGTTGATTTTGCTAACCTCAAAATCTGTTAGCACAGGCTCTCAAAGGATAGAGTGTGTGTATGCGTGTGCATTCATATGAGTGGGTCTACGTGTGTGTGTGTGTGTGTGTGTGTGTGTGTGTGTGTGTGTGTGTGTGTGCAAATAAAGAAACCAACCAGGGGTCATGGTACGAGTCGGACAAATAAACGAAGGCTATTGGGGTCACAACATAACAAGGCCCAACCCACCTGGAAAGGTAAATAAGTGAGAAAGGAGCGACGGGCCACTCTCTTGAATTTTCTAGCAAGCTATAGATATCTTCGCGAACCTTGTGCCTAGCAAGGAACCACCACTTTTGCAAGAAAGAGATCAAAATGAAAATCGTGTCAGAGGAATGTCGCAAAGGTTCATGCACAATAACTAGTTTGTTCAGGGTATTCCATAGAGCCCAAGCAAGTGTGATGAAACTAAATAAGAGGAGATGGCTCTCCTATCGGTGAGAGACTCAAAGATCGCAACCAAGTCACTAGAATCAACAAGGCAACAACTGCATCACCATGGCTTCTCCTTCTCTAAAGTAGATCCACATGAACTGGGTCGCCACACAAGACAAGAAGATACTATTACAACTATCCTTGACACCGTTGGAGGAACAAGTCGTCCCAGCCCATTCCATTGCTTAACCTTAGTTCCATACAAAAGCTACCCACATGAGCTGTGGGGCAGTACGGCAAGAGCGTCAGATTTTCGCCACCACGGAGGGTCAGACCGCCCAATCAGTTTTGGTAGATTGAACTGGAGGAGACCCGACAAACGGACCCCCCAACCCTAAGCCCCACCCCAACACACGATGTTGCGCAGGTGGCTGGGGGCGTCAGATTCGGGACCATTTGGCCTAAATGCTTGCCAAGTTGTCATTTCTCCTGTCGTGATGTTATATGGACTGAGATATTCCATTGCCCATTCGAAAAGACATTAACGAGGAAACAATTGTATGTGGCTCATGATCACTGAAAAACAGGTATGAATCAACTTCTCAACTTTGCATCGAGATCTCTAGCTCAAGTCAAATTAAGCTCACTAGTTATATAATACATTCTAAGTCGAGCTTACTCTAGATTCTTGAAATTCGACTTGTTTGCACCCCTATCCGAGAACAAGCTAGACCACACACTCCAGGCATACTTGACAACTGCAGGATGTTTCTAAAATCCGCCAGGACAAATTCTTGTTGAGTTGGTTGAACTGCCAACTACATCCGTTCCAAAAGTTCAAGCATTTTAGAACAGATGGAGTAGTAACTAAAAATTTAAACTAAAACCATGACAAGTATTCGGAATGGAGGGAGTGGTAATAAATATTTTAAACTAAAACCACGACAAGTATTTTGAAATGGAGAGAGTAGTAATTAAAAACGAGTACATGTGGATTGTTGCAAGTAGACATCCTTAACAAATTCATCCCGTTGGGTAATTGTTTGACTATTAGCTTAACCCTCTTCTCGTTGCAATTTTCATTCGGCTGAGATTCCTAATTTAATCCTGTCAATTGTTCTAGCTAATCTGCGCTCAATCTCCACCTCCCTCGTCTATGCATGGACAATGACAAGTTGGCACAAAGGTGTAGAACTAACAACTAGCACCAATGTTGTGCGCAACAAGGCAACGAGGACGGGCCCTCTCTGATTAGTACTTATTTTATTGTGAGATAATCCTACCTGATTCGGAAGCAGGGAACCGCTTCACTGGGATGATATTTTTGAGAGTTGATCATGTTGGATGACACTACCCTCATGGATGACCGGGGGCAGCTCTAGGCCCCAGGCAACGGGGGGCTTGGCCCGGAGCGTGGCTACTCTCTCCTTCATTCACTGCGGCACTATTCATCTTTGTTGGCATTGTTTATCATTGTAGCTTTGCTCTTGACCTGGGCCGTAGTCCAATCCTAGCTTCGATGCCGTGGATGACACACAATAATTATTGACCCTCATGTGTAAAGACATTAATGCGGGCAAGACAAACGTTCGATTTCTTTGTTTTATTGAATATGTATGAATTTGTTGAATTTCTTTTTGTGTGAATCTTGTTTTCATTGTTGGTTGTATGACTTGTTGATTATTTGTGTGCAATATTTATTTTTGAATATGTGATAAAATATGATGAAAATAATTAATAAGAAGAGTAAACAAAATATAGTTTGAACAAATGAGAAGGTACAAAATATCGACACCACTGGAGAGGAAGCCAGACAGATGGTGTTGGGCTTTCTATTGTCTGCGGACATGTCTTAACATATTCATGAACATATGGAAATTTCGATTTAGGCACTCGTCCTTGAAGATGCTCCAACGCTTCAACACAATGCGAGAGAGCGAATCAATCTGTGGTTGGATGGTTAGAGGAACAATTATATCATTATTTTTGAATTTATTTCAGAATTTAAGTCCCGATGCTCGCTTTATTCTTAAATTTATTTTAGAATTTCGAGACATCTACGGTAACTTCATAAATCTCAGCATATCAATGCCGGTTCAGTCTCTCGAAGACGCTTATAGAGATAAGATGTGCGTGCATACGTTCATAGAGATGAATATATGCATATATGTATGAGCACTTACGTCTGTACTGTGTTTAAAAAAACACACAAAGCCAGAGGCGAGCACGAGCAACGCCACCTCGAGATCACATAGACACATGAGTCGCACGTGGGATCCCACCGACCAATTGCCCTTTTAGGCATAGCGGTTGAGATTTTTATCCAGCGGGTAAAACCTAGTGTACCATCCGGGCTGAGACGCCCCAGGCCCCGGCAGCAGTAGGGCACCGGCGAATCTGTGGCGCGTCTGTCCCGGAGCACACGCATGACACATCTCCACATCGGATTACCACGAGTACCTCAAAAGGAAAATCAAATCACCATCAAAGACGCCACCCCTAGTTAAAGCTACAGCAGCACCAAGTTGCACGGCGCAGTGAGTACTCCTCCATATCTCTATCTAGTTGCATCAAACTGGCCACGAGGGAAGGGGAATTTAAAACAGCAGTTAGATGTTGCAGTCGGGAGGATCATGTATGTCGGAGGACCCCATGACACTGCCCAAAACCGGAAGAAAAAATACTAGTAGTACTAGCAGTGCCGTGCTGAGTGCTGCTGAGTTGCTGCTGCGCCAATAACTCTGGAGTCTGGAGAAAGACAATGGCATGGCGGAAACTAATAAGACGTCCCGTCAGTATTGATGAACGCCAGTGACGGCGGCGGGATGGGAGGGGTTTTCAATGCGCCCATCCTACTCGTTGCGACGACGCCATTGCCCACCGCTGGTCAACGCGCTGCGGACGGAGTTCCTTGGATATCTGGCGAAGTTTCCTTGCAACGCCATTGCCATAGTGGGAACGTAACGAGGTCAAAATATCTGCACCGCAGTTGCTAATTGAAAATTACAACTAGACAAGGACATAATCAATCTAATTAGAATTACGCCGACGTAGAAGGACCAGATTATTCCTATCAGCGTCGCGTATTTACTGCCAATCATGATATTGTATACTGTACTATTCGTGTACTTCTACGTACTCCTATTGTGCGTCCCGCTCATGATGCATGTTCGACCCTTTTCTATTTGGGCATTTGCCATTAGCGAGCCGAGCAGCTTGCATGTGCACTGACGTACGCGGCTACTCTTCGTTCTTCTGAGACGACTGTGCCACAATGGCACAATCTTGGTTCATCTCAGAGGCGTCGGGATAAGGGGGCCATGTGTCAGCTCGGAGTTAATTAAGCTGCTCATCACTCGCGGGTTTGGGTGGGTGGTGAACCAATTCCGACCCACAACAAGTGGTTCTCTTCAGCTCAAACAACATAAAATAAAGAGAAAAATAGAAAGATCTGGTTCACAAGATTTCCGGCTCAGTTCAACTTGCAAGCTTCTTTGCCTCGCTCGCTCGTTTTGAGGTTGTGGAGATCAGGAGGAGTCGACAGCGAAGCCACCATGAGCGGACCGCGGCACAGACCTCGGTCAGAACAAGAGTGCGTCGACGGCATGATTCCCCTTGTTTTCTGAGATGCAGCACGCCCGTCCCTAGTTCTTGAGGACGCCGTAGCTCAACGCAAGATTCTTCTTGTTATTCGAAAATGAAAGCTTAAGGGCGTGTTTGATAATCGTAGAAGCCGGGACTGGCTCAACGAAGTCTGGCTTAGTAGAAACAAGCTAAAAATCAACATCTATAATTTGTTTGGCTGCCTACATCTTGGCTGCCTGCATTAGGGGATAGTTTTTGTGCACTTTATTTGATTATCTGCATTGTCTAAACTCATACATAAGTATGTTGTTTGGTTGCACATATGGTGCGAGGTGTGCTAACCTTGTACCATATGTGGTGAGATTACCTTACACACAACCACAGCTAAGACACCAACACCACAACACTGCAATGGCTACAAACTGCACGATGATGATCAAGTTCTTCACCCCCAAAGTGTGACGTCGTCTTGCCAACTTCAACCTTGCATGCCTGCTTTCGCACAAACTTGGTGTAAGCATCTTCTGCCGCCTGACTAGTCTTAAACCCTATGTGGTTGCTATCTTTGTACCCTGAAACTTGTTGGTTGTAAGTTTTCCATGAACTGTAAACCCTTGTGCCCTCCTGACGAACACCGCATACCACTTGTTCTAACAGTGCACAAAGAGCAACAATTGAAGCAGCAAGCAATGGAGCAATCAAGCAGCCACCAATGGAGCACACAAACAACAAGCGATGTAGCAGAAGAGAACTAGTAAGCATGCATGATCATATGGATAGCAAGTTCAACCTAGCACTAGTATGGTGTCATCCTACCACCATCACATTCAAAAAAAGGGTGTCATCCTACCATAGCAAGTTCGTGATCACCTTGAGGATCACCGTGAGGGGTTACTATATATCACCTCACCAAAATATACAGACCATCAGATTGTTTTCAAGCCCTAACTACACAAAATATACTCGTCATTGTCATTGTTGTCCTTGTCGTCATCGCCATCGCCATCGTCGTCGAGAATCATGCACGCGGTAAGCAGCAACATGCTCTAGTAGTAGTGCTTGCCCAACTAGCTCCTGAGCCAGAGCACCATGTGGGCGTCTGCCATGGCAACAAACACAACACCCTGGGCCTTGTTGTCTAGCAGGTCGCTCAGAGCTGCCATGAGAGCCGCATCGCTGAAGCCACCTTAATCCATGACGGCGTTGTACGAGTCAGGTGGACGTCGACGAACTTTCTCTCCCTAATGGCAATTGCCACCTCCTTCACGGTCCGAGTCATGCTGGTGAAGACACTGATCTCCTCCTCCATCAGGCCACCCTTCTTCCTCTTTCTATCGACCACAGGGGCATGCTCAAATGGCTGGTCAGCGCCATCAAGGACTGCCTCTACGTCCGGGGTGCCTGGGAACTCCGGCATGGGAGGACCGAGTGGCTCACCAGAGCCCATGGCATGCTTGCCGGTTGCTAGCCCGAAGGAGAAAATGTGTTGTATCTAGTTGTAGTTCTGGATGGGTGTGTTGATGAACTCAACGTCTTTGAGGTGGTCCTAAGAAAAAAAACACAAGCGTTGTTAGTTACGAGTAGGCAATGGTAGTCAGTGTTAAAAACAAGGGGGTAGTGAGCTAACCGCGACATGGTCGGTGTAGTGCTCTGCCTCTAGAACGCTCTAGCAAGTGTTCTGATCCCATGAGGCGCCACTAAGGTCTCTGAGCTTGGACACTTGGATCCATCGAGCTTTCCACTTCCTGAGGTGGTTGTACACCTAGGCGGCAATCACCTCCTGGCCACAAAACTCGAACCTGCTTCGCAACGGTGTTCAAGTGCACCTCCTTGAAGCCCTTGTCAGTCCTAACCCCACTAGAGATGATCTCACACATCTTTTTCAGCTCGAACATGAACATAAATGGTCGCCACTTCATATTGTTCCCCCTACCATCCTTCTTTGCCTTTGTGGCTGCCGTCAGTGCAGCGGCAACAGCAACGGTTGGCTCGACGAGCACAACTGGCACAAAAAGAGAACCGTCGGCTGATACCTCGAACACATCGGAATCAGGAGGAATCTGCTCATTGAGGGAAGGCTGGGAGTCCTCGACATAGGATGTAGCAAAGTGGTTATCCGACAGGACAAGGGCCTGACTAAGTTCTTGGGTCTGCGTGGTCATGTCCTACAATTGTAGCACGCATTGACAGTAAGTATAGCACACAAAGTACCGGACGATCTGTGAAAAGAGGAGCATACATGACAACTAGCTATGAATGCATTGTGTTCATCACTATCACACTACTCTACCATGCTACAAATCCACCAGCAATACCTACCACAATATCACAATCTACCGCATTGACAGTAAGCATAGCACACAAACTGCACGAATCAACCCTACCACATTCTTGCACATCAAACCCTACGACCACTGATACGTCTCCAACGTATCTATAATTTATGAAGTATTCATGTCATGTTTACACCAATTTTATATAGTTCTGTGCAATTTTATATGATTTAAGTGGAACTAACCTGGACTGACGCCGTTTTAAGTAGAACTACTGTGGTGTTATTTTTTATACAGAAACCAAAGTTCTCCAAATGCAGCAAAACTTTTTGACGATTTTTTGGAAGAAAAGAGACACTAGAATCTTTGTGGGAAGGTGCTACCTCTTGAGCACTGCGTTGGTTTTCCCTTGAAGAGAAAAGGGTGATGCAACAAAGTAGCGTAAGTATTTCCCTCAGTTTTTGAGAACCAAGGTATCAATCCAGTAGGAGGCTACGCGCGAGTCCCTCGCACCTACACAAAACAAATAAATCCTCGCAACCAACGCGATGAGGGGTTGTCAATCCCTACACGGTCACTTACGAGAGTGAGATCTGATAGATATGATAAGATAATATTTTTGGTATTTTTATGATAAAGATGCAAAGTAAAATAAAAGGCAATGAAAATAACTAAGTGTTGGAAGATTAATATGATGGAAGATAGACCCGGGGGGCATAGGTTTCACTAGTGACTTCTCTCGAGAGCATAAGTATTTTATGGTGGGTGAACAAATTACTGATGAGCAATTGACAGAATTGAGCATAGTTATGAGAATATCTAGGTATGTGAAGGAAATATGCCCTAGAGGCAATAATAAAGTTATTATTTATTTCCTTATATCATGATAAATGTTTATTATTCATGCTAGAATTGTATTAACCGGAAACGTAATACTTGTGTGAATACATAGACAAACATTCATGTCAGGTGTTCTTTGTCTTAGTTTGATTCCGATCTACTCCTATGCTAAGTGTCTTTGCTTGGTTTGATTTCTTGTGTTTGCATGTATGGGCTAGCCGTCAGTGTTCAATGCTTATGTTAATATAATAACGTCAAAATGTGCTGCAAATTCATGTTCAAGTTGAAATAAGGCCGAAGGGCTAAGTGTACTACTGGAGATTATATATTCCATCTCTGAAGTTTCCTTTTGAGCCTCACTAGTATGTTTCTACTTGACTAGCTCGTTAATCGAAGATGGTTATGTTTCCTAACCATAGACATGAGTTGTCATTTGATTAACGGGATCACATCATTAGGAGAATGATGTGATTGACATGACTCATTCCATTAGCTTAGCACCCGATCGTTTAGTATGTTGCTATTGCTTTCTTCATGACTTATACATGTTCCTATGACTATGAGATTATGCAACTCCCGTTTACCGGAGGAACACTTTGTGTGCTACCAAACGTCACAATGTAACTGGGTGATTATAAAGGTGCTCTACAGGTGTCTCCAAAGGTACATGTTGGGTTGGCGTATTTCGAGATTAGGATTTGTCGCTCCGATTGTCGGAGAGGTATCTCTGGGCCCTCTCGATAATACACATCACTTAAGCTTTGCAAGCAATGCAACTAATAAGTTAGTTGCAAGATGATGTATTACGGAACGAGTAAAGAGACTTGCCGGTAACGAGATTGAACTAGGTATTGAGATACCGACGATCGAATCTCGGGCAAGTAACATACCGATGACAAAGGGAACAACGTATGTTGTTATGCGGTCTGACCGATAAAGATCTTCGTAGAATATGTAGGAGCCAATATGAGCATCTAGGTTCCGCTATTGGTTATTGACCGGAGACGTGTCTCGGTCATGTCTACATTGTTCTCGAACCCGTAGAGTCCGCACGCTTAACGTTACGATGACAGTTTCATTATGAGTTTATATATTTTGATGTACCGAAGGTTGTTCGGAGTCCCGAATGTGATCACGGACTTAACGAGGAGTCTGGAAATGGTCGAGACATAAAGATCGATATATTGGACGACTATATTTGGACACCGGAAAGGTTCCGGGTAAGATTGGGACAATACCGGATCACCGGGAGGTTATCGGAACCCCCCGGGAGGTATATGGGCCTTATTGGGCCTTAGTGGAAAGGAGGGGAAAGGAGCAAGGGAGGGGGCGTGCCCCACAAGCCCAATCCGAATTGGTAAGGGGGGCGGCCCCCCTTTCCTTCCCCCCCTCCTTCCTCTTCCTTCCCTCTCCTACTCCTAATAGGAAAAAGGGGAGTCCTACTACCGGTGGGAGTTGGACTCCCCCCCTTGGGCGCGCCACCCTCCTTGGCCGGCCCCCTCCTCCACTCCTTTATATACGGGGGCAGGGGGGCACCCCAGAGACAATAATTGATCATTGATCTCTTAGCCGTGTGCGGTGCCCCCTTCCACCATAATCCTCGATAATATTGTAGCGGTGCTTAGGCGAAGCCCTACGACGGTAGAACATAAAGATTGCCACCACGCCGTCGTGCTGACGGAACTCATCCCCGACACTTTGCTGGATCGGAGTCCGGGGATCGTCATCGAGCTGAACGTGTGCTAGAACTCGGAGGTGCCGTAGTTTCGGTGCTTGATCGGTCGGGCCGTGAAGACGTACGACTACATCAACCGCATTGTGCTAACGCTTCCGCTTTCGGTCTACGAGGGTACGTAGACAACACTCTCCTCTCTCGTTGCTATGCATCACCATGATCTTGCGTGTGCATAGGATTTTTTTTTGAAATTACTACGTTCCCCAACAATGGCATCCGAGCCTAGGTTTTATGTGTTGATGTTATATGCACGAGTAGAACACAAGTGAGTTGTGGGCGATATAAGTCATACTGCTTACCAGCATGTCATACTTTGGTTCGGCGGTATTGTTGGACGAAGCGGCCCGGACCGACATTACGCGTACGCTTACGCGAGACTGGTTCTACCGACGTGCTTTGCACACAGGTGGCTGGCGGGTGTCAGTTTCTCCAACTTTAGTTGAACTGAGTGTGGCTACGCCCGGTCCTTGCGAAGGTTAAAACAACACCAACTTGACAAACTATCGTTGTGGTTTTTGATGCGTAGGTAAGATTGGTTCTTGCTAAGCCTGTAGCAGCCACGTAAAACTTGCAACAAACAAAGTAGAGGACGTCTAACTTGTTTTTGCAGGGCATGTTGTGATGTGATATGGTCAAGGCATGATGCTAAATTTTATTGTATGAGATGATCATGTTTTGTAACCAAGTTATCGACAACTGGCAGGAGCCATATGGTTGTCGCTTTATTGTATGCAATGCAATCGCCCTGTAATGCTTTACTTTATCACTAAGCGGTAGTGATAGTCGTAGAAGCATAAGATTGGCGAGACGACAACGATGCTACGATGGAGATCAAGGTGTCGCGTCGGTGACGATGGTGATCATGACGATGCTTCGGAGATGGCGATCACAAGCACAAGATGATGATGGCCATATCATATCACTTATATTGATTGCATGTGATGTTTATCTTTTATGCATCTTATCTTGCTTTGATTGACGGTAGCATTATAAGATGACCTCTCACTAAATTTCAAGATAAAAGTGTTCTCCCTGAGTATGCACCGTTGCCAAAGTTCGTCGTGCCCAGACACCACGTGATAATCGGTGTGATAAGCTCTACGTCCATCTACAACGGGTGTAAGCCAGTTTTGCACACGCAGAATACTCAGGTTAAACTTGACGAGCCTAGCATATGCAGATATGGCCTCGGAACACTGAGACCGAAAGGTCGAGTGTGAATCATATAGTAGATATGATCAACATAGTGATGTTCACCATTGAAAACTACTCCATTTCACGTGATGATCAGTTATGGTTTAGTTGATTTGGATCACGTGATCACTTAGAAGATTAGAGGGATGTCTTTCTAAGTGGGAGTTCTTAAGTAATATGATTAATTGAACTTAAATTTATCATGAACTTAGTACCTGATAGTATCTTGCTTGTTTATGTTTGATTGTAGATAGATGGCCCGTGCTGTTGTTCCATTGACTTTTAATACGTTCCTTAAGAAAGCAAAGTTGAAAGATGATGGTAGCAATTATACGGACTGGGTCCGTAACTTGAGGATTATCCTCATTGCTGCATAGAAGAATTACGTCCTGGAAGCACCACTGGGTGCCAGGCCTGCTGCTGATGCAACTGACGACGTTAAGAACGTCTGGCAGAGCAAAGCTAATGACTACTCGATAGTTCAATGTGCCATGCTTTACGACTTAGAACCGGGTCTTCAACGACGTTTTGAACGTCATGGAGCATATGAGATGTTCCAGGAGTTGAAGCTAATATTTCAAGCAAATGCCTGGATTGAGAGATATGAAGTCTCCAATAAGTTCTATAGCTGCAAGATGGAGGAGAACAGTTCTGTCAGTGAGCATATACTCAAAATGTCTGAGTATAATAATCACTTGATTCAACTGGAAGTTAATCTTCTGGATGATTGCGTCATTGACAGAATTCTCCAATCACTTCCACCTAGCTACAAGAGCTTCGTGATGAACTATAATATGCAAGGGATGGATAAGACGATTCCCGAGCTCTTCACAATGCTAAAAGCTGCGGAGGTAGAAATCAAGAAGGAGCATCAAGTGTTGATGGTCAACAAGACCACTAGTTTCAAGAAAAAGGCAAGGGGAAGAAGAAGGGGAACTTCAAGAAGAACAACAAGCAAGTTGCTGCTCAGGAGAAGAAACCCAAGTATGGTCCTAAGCCTGAAACTGAGTGCTTCTACTGCAAGCAGACTGGTCACTGGAAGCGGAACTGCCCCAAGTATTTGGCGGATAAGAAGGATGGCAAGGTGAACAAAGGTATATGTGATATACATGTTATTGATGTGTACCTTACTAGAGCTCGTGGTAGCACTTGGGTATTTGATACTGGTTCTGTTGCTAATATTTGCAACTCGAAACAGGGACTACGGATTAAGCGAACACTGGCAAAGGACGAGGTGACGATGTGCGTGGGAAATGGTTCCAAAGTCGATGTGATCACGGTCGGGACGCTACCTCTACATCTACCATCGGGATTAGTATTAGACCTAAATAATTGTTATTTGGTGCCAACATTGAGCATGAACATTATATCCGCATCTTGTTTGATGCGAGACAGTTATTCATTTAAATCAGAGAATAATGGTTGTTCTATTTATATGAGTAATATCTTTTATGGTCATGCACCCTTGAAGAGTGGTCTATTTTTAATGAATCTCGATAGTAGTGATACACATATTCATAATGTTGAAGCCAAAAGATGTAGAGTTGATAATGATAGTGCAACTTATTTGTGGCACTGCCGTTTAGGTCATATCGGTGTAAAGCGCATGAAGAAACTCCATACTGATGGACTTTTGGAACCACTTGATTATGAATCACTTGGTACTTGCGAACCGTGCCTCATGGGAAAGATGACTAAAACGCCGTTCTCCGGTACTATGGAGAGAGCAACAGATTTGTTGGAAATCATACATACAGATGTATGTGGTCCAATGAATGTTGAAGCTCGTGGCGGATATCATTATTTTCTCACCTTCACAGATGATTTAAGCAGATATGGGTATATCTACTTAATGAAACATAAGTCTGAAACATTTGAAAAGTTCAAAGAATTTCAGAGTGAAGTTGAAAATCATCATAACAAGAAAATAAAGTTTCTACGATCTGATCGTGGAGGAGAATATTTGAGTTACGAGTTTGGTTTACATTTGAAACAATGCGGAATAATTTTGCAACTCACGCCACCCGGAACACCACAACGTAATGGTGTGTCCGAACATCGTAATCGTACTTTACTTGATATGGTGCGATCTATGATGTCTCTTACAGATTTACCGCTATCGTTTTGGGGTTATGCTTTAGAGACGGCCGCATTCACATTAAATAGGGCACCATCAAAATCCGTTGAGACGATGCCTTATGAACTATGGTTTGGCAAGAAACCAAAGTTGTCATTTCTGAAAGTTTGGGCTGCGATGCTTATGTGAAAAAGCTTCAACCTGATAAGCTCGAACCCAAATCGGAGAAATGTGTGTTCATAGGATACCCGAAGGAGACTGTTGGTTACACCTTCTATCACAGATCCAAAGGCAAGACATTTGTTGCTAAGAATGGGTCCTTTCTAGAGAAGGAGTTTCTCTCGAAAGAAGTGAGTGGGAGGAAAGTAGAACTTGATGAGGTAACTGTACCTGCTCCCTTATTGGAAAGTAGTACATCATAGAAACCGGTTTCTGTGACACCTACACCAATTAGTGAGGAAGCTTATGATGATGATCATGAAAGGTTCCAGTTAAGATTGGGACAATACCGGATCACCGGGAGGTTATCGAAACCCCCAGGGAGGTATATGGGCCTTAGTGGAAAGGAGAGGAAAGGAGCAAGGGAGGGGGGGCGCCCCCCCCAAGCCCAATCCGAATTGGGAAGGGGGCCGACCCCCTTTCCTTCCTCCCTCCTTCCTCTTCCTTCCCTCTCCTACTCCTAATAGGAAAAAGGGGAGTCCTACTCCCGGTGGGAGTTGGACTCCCCCCCTTGGGCACGCCACCCTCCTTGGCCGGCCCCCTCCTCCACTCCTTTATATACGGGGGTAGGGGGGCACCCCAGAGACAACAATTGATCATTGATCTCTTAGCCGTGTGCGGTTCCCCCTTCCACCATAATCCTCGATAATATTGTAGCGGTGCTTAGGCGAAGCCCTGCGATGGTAGAACATCAAGATCATCACCACGCCGTCGTGCTGACGGAACTCATCCCCGACACTTTGCTGGATCGGAGTCCGGGGATCGTCATCGAGCTGAACGTGTGCTAGAACTCGGAGGTGTCGTAGTTTCGGTGCTTGATCGGTCGGGCCGTGAAGACGTACGACTACATCAACCGCGTTGTGCTAACGCTTCCGCTTTCGGTCTACGAGGGTACGTAGACAACACTCTCCTCTCTCGTTGCTATGCATCACCATGATCTTGCGTGTGCGTAGGAATTTTTTTGAAATTACTACGTTCCCCAACAGTATGATCATGTATATAGGCATCACATCCAAGACAAGTAGACCGACTCCTGCCTGCATCTACTACTATTACTCCACACATCAACCGCTATCCAGCATGCATCTAGAGTATTAAGTTCATAAGAACAGAGTAATGCTTTAAGCAAGATGACATGATGTAGAGGGATAAATTCATGCAATATGATAAAAACCCCATCTTGTTATCCTCGATGGCGACAATACAACATGTGCCTTGCTGCCCCTACTGTCACTGGGAAAGGATACCGCAAGATTGAACCCAAAGCTAAGCACTTCTCCCATTGCAAGAAAGATCAATCTAGTAGGCCAAACCAAACTAATAATTCGAAGAGACTTGCAAAGATAACCAATCATACATAAAAGAATTCAGAGAAGATTCAAATATTGTTCATAGATAACCTTGATCATAAACCCACAATTCATCGGTCTCAACAAACACACCGCAAAAGAAGATTACATCGAATAGATCTCCACACGAGAGGGGGAGAACTTTGTATTGAGATCCAAAAAGAGAGAAGAAGCCATCTAGCTAATAACTATGGACCAGAAGGTCTGAGGTAAATTACTCACACATCATCGGAGAGGCTATGGTGTTGATGTAGAAGCCCTCCATGATCGATCCCCCCTCCGGCGGAGCTCCGGAACAGGCCCCAAGATGGGATCTCGTGGATATAGAAAGTTACGGCAGTGGAATTAGGGTTTTGGCTTCGTTTTTGATCGTTTGGGGGTACGTAGGTATATACAGGAGGAAGGAGTATGTCGGTGGAGCAATAGGGGGCCCACGAGGGTGGAGGGCGCGCCTGGGGGGGTAGGCGCGCCCCCTACCTCGTGGCTTCCCTGTTGGTTGCTTGACGTAGGGTCCAAGTCTCCTGGATCATGTTCGTTCCGAAAATCACGCTCCTGAAGGTTTCATTCCGTTTGGACTCCGTTTGATATTCTTTTTCTGTGAAACTTTGAAATAGGAAAAAACAGCAATTCTGGGCTGGGCCTTCGGTTAATAGGTTAGTCCCAAAAATAATATAAAAGTGAATAATAAAGCCCAATAATGTCCAAAACAGAAGATAATATAGCATGGAGCAATCAAAAATTATAGATACGTTGGAGACGTATCAGAAGGCTAGGAGAGTCATGATGCGGCTTGAACTACGTCGGTATTTCCCCGAAGAGGAAGGGATGATGCAGCACAGCTACGGTAGGTACCTCAGTGATGAGACCATGGTTATTGAACCAGTAGGAGAACCACGCAACACTATGTGAACGACACCTGCACACAAAGAACAAATACTTGCAACCCGACGTAAAAGAGGGATTGTTAATCCCTCCCGGGTGAAAAATAGGTAAAATTGTAGTAGATTGGATAAATAGATCTCGCGGGAACGCAAGATAAAATGAAAAAATTGCAGCAAGGTATTTTTGGGTTTTTGGATTAATAGATCTGAAATAAAAGCGAATAAAAATAGATCTCGAAGGAAAATATGATAAAGAAGAGACCCGGGGGCCATAGATTTCACTAGTGGCTTCTCTCGATAAAAATAGCATATGGTGGGTAAACAAATAACCGTTGGGCAATTGATAGAACTTCAAATAATCATGACGATATCCGGGCAATGATCATTATATAGGCATCATGTTCAAGATTAGTAAACTGACTCCTGCCTGCATCTACTACTATTACTCCACACATCGACCGCTCTCCAACATGCATCTAGTGTATTAAGTTCATGGAGAAATGGAGTAATGTAATAAGAACGATGACATGATGTAGACAAGATCTACTCATATAGGAATAGACCCCATCTTGTTATCCTTAATAGCAACGATACATACGTGTCATTTCCCCTTCTGTCACTGGGATTGAGCACCGTAAGATCGAACCCATCACAAAGCACCTCTTCCCATGGCAAGAAAAATTGATCTAGTCGGCCTAACTAAACCAAAGATTCGAAGAAGAAATACGAGGCTATAAGTAATCATGTATATAAGAGATCAAAAGACTCAAATAACTTTCGTGGATAAAAACATAGATCTGATCATAAACTCAAAGTTCATCGGATCCCAACAAACACACCGCAAAAAGAGTTACATCAAATAGATCTCCAAGAGACCATTGTATTGAGAATGAAAAGAGAGGGATGAATCCATCTAGCTACCAACTACGGACCCGTAGGTCTACAATGAACTACTCACACATCATCTGAGAGGCACCAATGAGGATGATGAACCCCTCCGTGATGGTGTCTAGATTGGATCTATGGTTTCTGGAACTTGCGGCGACTAGAATTGTGTTTCGTCGACTCCCCTAGGGTTTTTGGAATATTGGGGTATTTACAGAGCAAAGAGGCGGTGCGGGAGGCCACCGAGGTCTGCACAACCCACCAGGACGCGCCTGGGTCCCCTGGCGCGCCCAGGTGGGTTGTGCCCCCATCGGGGCACCCCTCTGGTACTTCTTTGGCCCATCATGTGTCTTCTAGCCCAGAAAAATTCTCCAAAAAGTTTCGTTGCATTTGGACTCCGTTTGGTATTGATTTTCTGCAAAGTAAAAAACAAGCAAAAACAGCAACTGGCACTGGGCACTATGTCAATAGGTTAGTCTCAAAAAATGATATAAAGTTGCTACAAAATGATTGTAAAACATCCAAGAATGATAATATAACAGCATGAAATAATCAAAAAATATAGATACATTGGAGACGTATCAAGCCACGAGGTGGCTACGATCCACCTGGGCGCGCCCAGGGGTAATGGTGCGTTGGTGGGTGGTGGGCTCCCTATGGCCCATCTTAGCGTGAGATCGGCGCCAAAAAACCCCTGTAAATAGATAAACCACCAGAAATGACCCTAGAACATGGACTCCGCTGCCGCACGCCCATGCACCTTCGAAATACCATCTGGAGCCCTGTTTCGACACCCTGCTGGAGTGGGAAATCATCACCGGAGACCATCTTCATCACCCCGACGACCACCATGATGAGGAGGGACTAGTTCGCCCTCGAGGCTAGGGGTATGTACAAGTAGCTATGTGTTTGATATATATATATATATCTTCTCTCGTGTTCTTGATTTGGCACGATCTTGATGTACTGCGGACTTTGTCAATATAGTGGATCAGATGGTGTTTTCCCCTCTCTATCTTGTTGTGATGAATTTAGTTTTTACCTTTGAGGTTTCACTATTATCGGATTGAATACTTTTATGGATTTGAGAACACTTGACGTATGTCTTGCATATAATTACCCATGGTGACAATGGGGTGTTCTATTGATTCACTTGATGTATGTTTTGGCAGATTCATGAGGTGACATTGGGGTAATCTATGCATAGGGGTTGATGCTGTTGGGGAACGTAGCATGCAATTTCAAAAAAAACCGTACGATAACGCAAGATCTATCTACGAGATGCATAGCAACGAGAGGGGGAGAGTGTGTCCACGTACCCTCGTAGACCGGAAGCGGAAGCGTTAGGTTAACGGGTTGATGTAGTCGAACGTCTTCACGATCCAACCGATCTAGTATCGAATGTACGGCACCTCCGAGTTCAGCACACGTTCAACTCAATGACGTCCCTCGAAATCTTGATCCAACAGAGGGTCGAGGAAGAGTTTCATCAGCACGATGGCATGGTGACTGTGATGGTGATCTGATCCACGCAGGGCTTCGCCTAAGCACTACGACGCTATGACCGGAGAAGTAAACTGTGGAGGGGGCACGACACACGGCTAAGAGAACAACTGTTGTCCTTTGAGGTGCCCCCTGGCCCTGCCCCCGTATATAAAGGAGGGGAGGAGGAGGCCGGCCACCAAGGGGCGCGCCAAGGAGGGGAGTCCTACTAGGACTCCACTCCTAGTAGGATTCGCCCCCTTTCTTTACTTCTCATGGAGGGGAAGGAGAGGGAGAGGGGGAGAGGAAAGGGGGGGTCGCGCCCCCTTCCCCTTGTCCAATTTGGACAGCCCATGGGGGGCGCGCGCCACCCCTTGTGGGCTCCCCTCCTCTCCCCTATGGCCCATGTTGGCCCATTACTTCCCCGGGGGGATCCTGTAACCCCTCGGTACACCGATAAATATCTGAAACGTCCCGAAACCATTCCGGTGTCCAAATACTATCGTCTAATATATCAATATTTACCTATCGACCATTTCGAGACTCCTCGTCATGTCCGTGATCTCATCCGGGACTCCGAAAAATCTTCGGCCACCAAAACACATAACTCATAATAGAAATCATCATCGAACGTTAAGCGTGTGGACCCTACGTGTTCGAGAACTATGTAGACATGACCGAGACACATCTCCGATCAATAACCAATAGTGGAACGTGGATGCTCATATTGGTTCCTACATATTCTACGAAGATCTTTATCGGTCAAACTGAATGACAACATACGTAATTCCCTTTGTCATCAGTATGTTACTTGCCCGAGATTCGATCGTCGGTATCCTCATACCTAGTTCAATCTCGTTACCGGCAAGTCTCTTTACTCGTTCCGTAATGCATCATCCCGCAACTAACTCATTAGTCACATTGTTTGCAAGGCTTATCGTGATGTGCATTACCGAGAGGGCCCAGAGATACCTCTCTGAAACCAGGAGTGACAAATCCTATTCTCGATCTATGCCAACCCAACAAACACCTTCGAAGACACGTGTAGAGCATCTTTATAATTCCTTCTTTCATGATAAATGTTTATTATTCATGCTAGAATTGTATTAACCGGAAACATAATACATGTGTGAATACATAGAAAAACATAGTGTCACTAGTATGCCTCTACTTGACTAGCTCGTTGATCAAAGATGGTTATGTTTCCTAACCATACACATGAGTTGTCATTTGATAAATGGGATCACATCGTTTGAAGAATGATGTGATTGACTTGACCCATTCCGTTAGCTTAGCACTTGATCGTTTTAGTTTACTGTTATTGCTTTCTTCATGACTTATACATGTTCCTACGACTATGAGATTATGCAACTCCCGATTACCGAAGGAACACTTTGTGTGCTACCAAATGTCACACCATAACTGGGTGATTATAAAGGTGCTCTACAGGTGTCTCCGATGGTACTTGCTGAGTTGGCATAGATCAAGATTAGGATTTGTCACTCCGATTGCTGGAGAGGTATCTCTGGGCCCTCTCGGTAATGCACATCAGTATAAGCCTTGCAACTAATGTGACTAATGAGTTAGTTGCGGGAGGTTGCATTATGGAATGAGGAAAGAGACTTTCCGGTAACGAGATTGAACTAGGTATTGAGGTACCGACGATCGAATCTCGGGCAAGTAACATACCGATGACAAAGGGAACAACGTATGTTGTTATGCGGTTTGACCGATAAAGATCTTCATAGAATATGTAGGAACCAATATGAGCATCCAGGTTCTGCTATTGGTTATTGACCGGAGACATGTCTCGGTCATGTCTACATAGTTCTCGAACCCGTAGGGTCCGCACGCTTAAAGTTCTATGACGATCGGTATTATGAGTTTTTGTGTTTTGATGTAACGAAGGTAGTTCGGAGTCCCAGATATGATCACGGACATGACAAGGAGTCTCAAAATGGTCGAGATGTAAAGATCGATATATTGGATGACTATGTTCAGACATCGGAAGTGTTTCGGGAGGTTTCGGACATTTACCGAAGTACCGGGGGGTTACCGGACCCCTCGGGGAGTATATTGGGCCTAACGGGCCTTAGTGGGAGAAGAGGAGGGGCGGCCAAGGGAAGCCGCGCGCCCCCTCCCCCTTTAGTCCGAATTGGACAAGGAGGGGGGCGGCGCCCCCTTTCCTTCTCTTCCTCTCTTCCTTCCTTCTCCTCTCCTACTCCAACTAGGAAAAGAGGGAGTCCTACTCCCGGTGAGAGTAGTACTCCCCCCTTGGCGCGCCCTCCTCCTTGGCTGGCCGCCTCCCCCCTAGCTCCTTTATATACGGGGGCAGGGGGCACCCCATAGACACAACAATTGATCTGTTGATCTCTTAGCCGTGTGCGGTGTCCCCCTCCACCATAATCCTCCTCAGTTATATCGTAGCGGTGCTTAGGCAAAGCCCTCCGTCGGTAGCTTCATCAACATCGTCACCATGCTGTCATGCTGATGAAACTCTTCCTCGAGCTCTACTGGATCATGAGTTAGCGGGACGTCACCGAGCTGAACGTGTGCTGAACGCGGAGGTGTCGTACGTTCGGTGCTGAGGATCGGTCGATCGTGAAGACGTACGACTACATCAACCACGTTGTTATAATGCTTCCGCTTAACGGTCTACGAGGGTACGTGGACGACACTCTCCCCTCTCGTTGGTATGCATCACCATGATCTTGCGTGTGCGTAGGAAAATTTTGAAATTACTACGTTCCCCAACAGTGGCATCCGAGCCAGGTTTATGCATAGATGTTATATGCACGAGTAGAATACAAGTGAGTTGTGGGCGATACAAGTCATACTGCTTACCAGCATGTCATACTTTGGTTCGGCGGTATTGTTGGATGAAGCGGCCCGGATCGACATTACGCATACGCGTATGCGAGACTGGTTCTACCGACTTGCTTTGCACACAGGTGGCTGGCGGGTGTCAGTTTCTCCAACTTTAGTTGAACCAAGTGTGGCTACGCCCGGTCCTTGAGAAGGTTAAAACAACACTAACTTGACAAACTATTGTTGTGGTTTTGATGCGTAGGTAAGAACGGTTCTTGCTCAGCCCGTAGCAGCCAAGTGGCACTTGCAACAACAAAGTAGAGGACATCTAACTTATTTTTGCAGGGCATGTTGTGATGTGATATGGTCAAGGCATGATGCTATATTTTATTGTATGAGATGATCATGTTTTGTAACAGAGTTATCGGCAACTGGCAGGAGCCATATAGTTGTCGCTTTATTGTATGTAATGCAATCGCCCTGTAATTGCTTTACTTTATCACTAAGTGGTAGCGATAGTCGTAGAAGCAATAGTTGGCGAGACGACAATGATGCTACGGTGGAGATCAAGGTGTCGCGCCAGTGACGATGGTGATCATGACGGTGCTTTGGAGATGGAGATCAAAGGCACAAGATGATGATGGCCATATCATATCACTTATATTGATTGCATGTGATGTTTATCCTTTATGCATCTTATTCTGCTTTGTTTGATGGTAGCTTTATAAGATGATCTCTCACTAAATTTCAAGGTAAAGGTGTTCTCCCTGAGTATGCATCATTGCCAAAGTTTGTCGTGACGAGACACCACGTGATGATCGGGTGTGATAAGCTCAACGTTCATCTACAACGGGTGTAAGACAGTTTTACACACGCAGAATACTCGGGTTAAACTTGACGAGCCTAGCATATGCAGATATGGCCTCGGAACACTGAGACCGAAAGGTCGAGCGTGAATCATATAGTAGATATGATCAACATAGTGATGTTCACCATTGAAAACTACTCCATTTCACATGATGATCGGTTATGGTTTAGTTGATATGGATCACGTGATCACTTAGATGATTAGAGGGATGTCTATCTAAGTGGGAGTTCTTAAGTAATATGATTAAGTGAACTCAAATTCATCATGAACTTAGTACCTGATAGTATTTTGCTTGTCTATGTTATTGTAGATAGATGGCCCGTGTTGTTGTTCCGTTGAATTTTAATGCATTCCTTGAGAAAGCAAAGTTGAAAGATGATGGTAGCAATTACACAGACTGGGTCCGTAACTTGAGGATTATCCTCATTGCTGCACAGAAGAATTACGTCCTGGAAGCACCGCTAGGTGCCAAACCCGCTACAGGAGCAACGCCAGATGTTATGAACGTCTGGCAGAGCAAAGCTGATGACTACTCAATAGTTCAGTGTGCCATGCTTTACGTCTTAGAACCTGTACTTCAACGACGTTTTGAATGTCATGGAGCATATGAGATATGAAGTCTCCAATAAGTTCTACAGCTACATGATGGAAGAGAATAGTTCTGTCAGTGAACATATACTTAGAATGTCTGGGTACCATAACCACTTGACTCAGTTGGGAGTTAATCTTCCGGTTAATAGTGTCATTGACAGAGTTCTTCAATCACTACCACCAAGCTATAAGAGCTTCATGATGAACTATAATATGCAAGGGATGGATAAGACGATTCCCGAGCTCTTGACAATGCTAAAGGCTGCGGAGGTAGAAATCAAGAAGGAGCATCAAGTGTTGATGGTCAACAAAACCACCAGTTTCAAGAAAAAGGGTAAAGGGAAGAAGAAAGGGAACTTCAAGAAGAACGTTAAGAAAGTTGCTGCTCAAGAGAAGAAACCCAAGTCTGGACCTAAGCCTGAGACTGGGTGCTTCTACTTCAAAGGGACTGGTCACTGGAAGCAGAACTGCCCCAAGTATTTGGCGGATAAGAAGGATGGCAAGGTGAACAACGGTATATGTGATATACATGTTATTGATGTGTACCTTACTAGAGCTCGTAGTAGCACCTGGGTATTTGATACTGGTTCTTTTGCTAATATTTGCAACTCGAAACAGGGACTACAGATTAAGTGAAGACTGGCTAAGGACGAGGTGACGATGCGCGTGGGAAATGGTTCCAAAGTCGGTGTGATCACCGTCGGCACGCTACCTCTACATATACCTTCGGGGTTAGTTTTAGACCTAAATAATTGTTATTTGGTGCCTGCGTTAAGCATGAACATTATATCTGGATCTTGTTTGATACGAGACGGTTATTCATTTAAATATGAGAATAATGGTTGTTCTATTTATATGAGTAATATCTTTTATGGTCATGCACCCTTGAAGAGTGGTCTATTTGTTTTAAATCTCGATAGTAGTGATACACATATTCATAATGTTGAAACCAAAAGATGTAGAGTTGATAATGATAGTGCAACTTATTTGTGGCACTGTCGTTTGGGTCATATTGGTGTAAAGCGCATGAAGAAACTCCATACTGATGGACTTTTGGAATCACTTGATTATGAATCACATGGTACTTGCGAATCATGTCTCATGGGCAAGATGACTAAAACGCCGTTCTCCGGAACAATGAAGCGAGCAACAGACTTACGGCGGGTATCATTATTTTCTCACCTTCACAGATGATTGGAGCAGATATGGGTATATCTACTTGATGAAACATAAGTCTGAAACATTTGAAAAGTTCGAAGAATTTCAGAGTGAAGTGGAAAATCATCATAACAAGAAAATAAAGTTTCTACGATCTGATCGTGGAGGAGAATATTTGAGTTACGAGTTTGGTCTACATTTGAAACAATGCGGAATAGTTTCGCAACTCATGCCACCCGGAACACCACAACGTAATGGTGTGTCTGAACATCATAATCGTACTTTACTAGATATGGTGCGATCTATGATGTCTCTTGCTAATTTACCGCTATCCTTTTGGGGTTATGCTTTAGAGACGGCTGCATTCACGTTAAATAGGGCACCATCGAAATCCATTGAGACGACGCCTTATGAACTATGGTTTGGCAAGAAACCAAAGTTGTCGTTTCTTAAAGTTTGGGGCTGCGATGCTTATGTGAAAAAGCTTCAACCTGATAAGCTCGAACCCAAATCAGAGAAATGTGTCTTCATAGGATACCCAAAGGAAACTGTTGGGTACACCTTCTATCACAGATCCGAAGGCAAGACATTCATTGCTAAGAATAGATCCTTTCTAGAGAAGGAGTTTCTCTCAAAAGAAGTGAGTGGGAGGAAAGTAGAACTTGATGAGGTAACTGTACCCGCTCCCTTATTGGAGAGTAGTTCATCACAGAAACCGGTTCCTGTGACACCTACACCAATTAGTGAGGAAGCTAATGATGATGATCATGCAATTTCAGATCAAGTTACTAGTAAACCCCGTAGGTCAACCAGAGTAACATCCGCACCAGAGTGGTACGGTAATCCTATTCTGGAGGTTATGTTACTTGACCATGACGAGCCTACGAACTATGAGGAAGCGATGATGAGCTCAGATTCCGCAAAATGGCTTGAAGGCATGAAATCAGAGATGGGATCCATGTATGAGAACAAAGTGTGGACTTTGGTTGACGTGCTCGATGATCGGCAAGCCATCGAGAATAAATGCATCTTCAAGAAGAAGACTGACACTGACGTTAACGTTACTGTCTACAAAGCTCGACTTGTTGCAAAAGGTTTTCGACAAGTTCTAGGAGTTGACTACGCTGAGACCTTCTCACCCGTAGTGATGCTTAAGTCCGTCCGGATCATGTTAGCAATTGCCGCATTTTATGATTATGAAATTTGGCAAATGGATGTCAAGTGCATTCCTGAATGGATTTCTGGAAGAAGAGTTGTATATGATGCAACCTGAAGGTTTTATCGATCCAAAGGGTACTAACAAAGTGTGCAAGCTCCAGCAATCCATTTATGGACTGGTGCAAGCCTCTCGGAGTTGGAATAAACGGTTTGATAGTGTGATCAAAGCATATGGTTTTATACAAACTTTTGGAGAAGCCGGTATTTAGAAGAAAGTGAGTGGGAGCTCTGTAGCATTTCTAATATTTTATGTGGATGACATATTGTTGATTGGAAATGATATATAATTTCTGGATAACATAAAAGGATACTTGAATAAGAGTTTTTTTAATGAAAGACCTCGGTGAAGCTGCTTAGATATTGGGCATCAAGATCTATAGAAATAGATCAAGATGCTTAATTGGACTTTCACAAAGTACATACCTTGACAAAGTTTTTAAAAGGTTCGAAATGGATCAAGCAAAGAAAGGGTTCTTGCCTATGTTACAAGGTGTGAAGTTGAGTCAGACTCAATGCCCGACCACTGCAGAAGATAGAGAGAAAATGAAAAGTGTTCCCTATGCTTCAGCCATAGGCTCTATCATGTATGCAATATTGTGTACCAGACCTGATGTGTGCCTTTCTATTAGTTTAGCATGGAGGTACCAAAGTAATCCAGGAGTGGATCACTGGACAGTGGTCAAGAACATCCTGAAGTACCTAAAGAGGACTAAGGATATGTTTCTCGTTTATGGAGGTGACAAAGAGCTTGTCATAGATGGTTACATCAATGCAAGCTTTGACACTGATTCAGACGATTCTAAATCGCAAACCGGATACGTGTTTATATTAAACGGTGGAGCTGTCAGTTGGTGCAGTTCTAAAAAAGCGTCGTGGCGGGATCTACGTGCGAAGCGGAATACATAGCTGCTTCGGAAGCAGCAAATTAAGGAGTCTGGATGAAGGAGTTCATATCCGATCTAGGTGTCATACCTACTGCATCGGGTCCAATGAAAATCTTATGTGACAATATTGGTGCAATTGCCTTGGCAAAGGAATCCAGATTTCGCAAGAGAACCAAGCACATCAAGAGACGCTTCAATTCCATCCGGGATCAAGTCTAGGTGGGAGACATAGAGATTTGCAAGATACATACGGATCTGAATGTTGCAGACCCGTTGACTAAGCCTCTCTCACGAGCAAAACATGATCAACACCAAGGCTCCATGGGTGTTAGAATCATTACTCTGTAATCTAGATTATTGACTCTAGTGCAAGTAGGAGACTGAAGGAAATATGCCCTAGAGGCAATAATAAAGTTATTATTTATTTCCTTATTTCATGATAAATGTTTATTATTCATGCTAGAATTTTATTAACAGGAAACATAATGCATGTGTGAATACATAGACAAACATAGTGTCACTAGTATGCCTCTACTTGACTAGCTCGTTGATCAAAGATGGGTATGTTTCCTAACCATAGACATGAGTTGTCATTTGATAAACGGGACACATCATTAGAAGAATGATGTGATTGACTTGACCCATTCCGTTAGCTAAGCACTTGATCATTTTAGTTTCCTGCTATTGCTTTCTTCATGACTTATGCATGTTCCTATGACTATGAGATTATGCAACTCCCGATTACCGGAGGAACACTTTGTGTGCTACCAAACGTCACAACGTAACTGGGTGATTATAAAGGTGCTCTACAGGATTTGTCACTCCGATTGTCGGAGAGGTATCTCTGGGCCCTCTCGGTAATGCACATCACTATAAGCCTTGCAAGCAATGTGACTAATGAGTTAGTTGCGGGATGTTGCGTTATGGAATGAGTAAATAGACTTGCCGGTAACGATATTGAACTAGGTATTGAGATACCGATGATCGAATCTCGGGCAAGTAACATACCGATGACAAAGGGAACAACGTATGTTGTTATGCGGTTTGACCGATAAAGATCTTCGTAGAATATGTAGGAACCAATAAGAGAATCCAGGTTCCGCTATTGGTTATTGACCGGATACATGTCTCGGTCATGTCTACATAGTTCTTGAACCCGTAGGGTCCGCATGCTTAAAGTTATGTGACGATCGGTATTATGAGTTTTTGTGTTTTGATGTACCGAATGTAGTTCGGAGTCCCGGATATGATCAGGGACATGACGAGGAGTCTCGAAATGGTCGAGGCATAAAAATTGATATATTGGATGACTATGTTCAGACACCGGAAGTGTTTCAAACATTTACCGGAGTATCAGGGAGTTACCGGAACCCCTCGGGGAGTATATTGGGCCTAATGGGCCTTAGTGGGAGAAGAGGAGGGGCGGCCAAGGGTAGCCGCACGCCCCTCCCCCTCAAGTCCGAATTGGACAAGGAGGGGGGCGGCGCCCCCCTTTCCTTCTCGTCCTCTCTCCCTTCCTTCTCCTCTCCTACTCCAACTAGGAAAAGAGGGAGTCCTACTCCTGATGGTAGTAGGACTCCCCCTTGGCGAGCCCTCCTCCTTGGTCGGCCACCTCCCCCCTAGCTCCTTTATATACGGGGGCAGGGACACCCCATAGACAAAACAATTGATCTGTTGATCTCTTAGCCGTGTGCGGTGCCCCCCTCCACCATAATCCACCTCGGTTATCGTAGCAGTGCTTAGGCGAAGCCCTGCGTTGGTAGCTTCATCAACAACGTCACCACGCCATCGTGCTGACGAAACTCTTCCCCAAGCTCTACTGGATCGTGAGTTCTGATACGTCTCCAACGTATATATAATTTTTGATTGCTCCATGCTATGTTATCTAATGTTTTGGACTATATTGGGCTTCATTTTCCACTTTTATATTATTTTTGGGACTAACCTATTAACCGGAGGCCCAGCCCAGAATTGCTGTTTTTTTGCCTATTTCAGTGTTTCAAAGAAACGGAATATCAAACGGAGTCCAAACGGAATGAAACCTTCGGGAACGTGATTTTCTCACCGAACGTGATCCAGGAGACTTGGACCCTACACCAAGGCATCAGAGAGGCGTTCACGAGGGTGGGGGCGCCCCCCTAGGGCGCGCCCCCTGCCTCGTGGGCCCCTCGGAGCTCCACCCACGTACTCCTTCCTCCTATATATACCTATGTACCCCCAAACGATCAGAACGGGAGCCAAAAACCTAATTCCACCGCCGCAACTTTCTGTATCCACGAGATCCCATCTTGGGGCCTATTCCGAAGCTCCGCCAGAGAGGGCCGTCATCACGGAGGGCTTCTACATCATCCTAGCCCCTCCGATGAAGTGTGAGTAGTTTACCTCAGACCTCCGGGTCCATAGTTAGTAGCTAGATGGCTTCTTCTCTCTTTTTGGATCTCAATACAAAGTTCTCCCCCTCTCTTGTGGAGATCTATTCGATGTAATCTTCTTTTTGCGGTGTGTTTGTTGAGACCGATGAATTGTGGGTTTATGATCAAGTCTATCTATGAATAATATTTGAATCTTCTCTGAATTCTTTTATGTATGATTGATTATCTTTGCAAGTCTCTTCGAATTATCCGTTTGGTTTGGCCAACTAGATTGGTAGTTCTTGCCATGGGAGAAGTGCTTAGCTTTGGGTTCGATCTTGCGGTGTCCTTTCCCAGTGACAGAAGGGGCAGCAAGGCACGTATTGCATCGTTGCCATCGAGGATAACAAGATGGGGTTTATTTCATATTGCATGAATTTATCTCTCTACATCATGTAATCTTGCTTAAGGCGTTACTCTGTTTTTAACTTAATAGTCTAGATGCATGCTGGATAGCAGTCGATGAGTGGAGTAATAGTAGTAGATGCAGAATCGTTTCGGTCTACTTGTCATGGATGTGATGCCTATATACATGATCATGCCTAGATATTCTCATAACTATGCTCAATTCTGTCAATTGCTCAACAGTAATTTGTTCACCCACCGTAGAATACTTATGCTCTTGAGAGAAGCCACTAGTGAAACCTATGGCCCCCGGGTCTATTCTCATCATATCAATCTCCATCACTTTAATCTTGCTTTGCTTTTTTACTTTGCC
The DNA here is from genome assembly GCF_003073215.2 of Triticum urartu. Classification (NCBI taxonomy): domain Eukaryota; kingdom Viridiplantae; phylum Streptophyta; class Magnoliopsida; order Poales; family Poaceae; genus Triticum; species Triticum urartu. Next base: position 447,972,264 of record NC_053022.1, on the reverse strand, counting down.
TTTACCTTTTCACTTTGCATCTCTATACCAAAAATACCAAAAATATTATATCTATCAGATCTCACTCTCGCAAGTGACCGTGAAGGGATTGACAACCCCTAATCGCGTTGGTTGCGAGTAGCTATCGTTTTGTGCAGGTAGGAGGGACTTGAGCGTGGCCTCCTACTGGATTGATACCTTCGTTCTCAAAAACTGAGGGAAATACTTACGCTACTCTAATGCATCATCCCTTCCTCTTCGGGAAAAACCAATGCAAGCTCAAGAGGTAGCAAGAAGGATTTCTGGCGCCGTTGCCGGGGAGTCTACGCAAAAAGTCAACATACCAAGTACCCATCACAATCCCTATCTCTCGCATTACATTATTTACCATTTGCCTCTCGTTTTCCTCTCCCCCATTTCACCCTTGCCGTTTTATTCGCCCTCTCTCTCTCTATCCTCCCTCTCTATTTGCCTCTTTTGCCCGTTTGCTCTTGTTTGCTCGTGTGTTGGATTGCTTGTTTGTCGCGATGGCTCAAGATACTAACAAATTGTGTGACTTCACCAATAATAATAATAATGATTTCCTTAGCACTCTGATTGCTCCTCTTGCCAATACTGAATCTTGTGAAATCAATACTGCTTTGTTGAATCTTGTTATGAAAGATCAATTCACCGGCCTTCCTAGTGAAGATGCCGCTACTCATCTGAATAGCTTCGTTGATTTATGTGATATGCAAAAGAAAAAAAGATGTCGATAATGATGTCGTTAAATTGAAGCTATTTCCTTTTTCGCTTAGAGATCGTGCTAAAGCTTGGTTTTCGTCTTTGCCTAAAAATAGTATTGATTCTTGGAACAAGTGCAAAGATGCTTTTATCTCTAAGTATTTTCCTCCCGCTAAGATCATCTCTCTTAGAAACGATATTATGAACTTTAAGCAACTTGATCATGAACATGTTGCACAAGCTTGGGAGAGAATGAAATTAATGATACGTAATTGCCCTACTCATGGTTTGAATTTGTGGATGATTATACAAAAAAAATTGTCGGATTGAATTTTGCTTCTAGAAATCTTTTAGATTCGGCCGCGGGAGGCACTTTCATGGAAATCACTTTAGGAGATGCTACTAAACTCCTAGATAATATTATGGTTAATTATTCTCAATGGCATACTGAAAGATCTTCTAATAAAAAAGTGCATGCGATAGAAGAAATCAATGTTTTGAGTGGAAAGATGGATGAACTTATGAAATTATTTGCTACTAAGAGTGTTTCTTCTGATCCTAATGATATGCCTTTGTCTACTTTGATTGAGAATAACAATGAATCTATGGATGTGAATTTTGTTGGTAGGAATAATTTTGGTAACAACTCTTATAGAGGGAATTTTAATCCTAGGCCATATCCTAGTAATCCTTCTAATAATTATGGGAATTCTTACAACAATTCTTATGGAAATTATAATAATATGCCCTCTGAATTTGAGAATAGTGTTAAAGAGTTTATGAATTCACAAAAGAATTTTAATGATTTGCTTGAAGAGAAATTGCTTAAAGTTGATGATTTGGCTAGAAACGTTGATAGAATTTCTCTTGAGGTTGATTCTTTAAAGCTTAGATCTATTCCTCCTAAGCATTATATCAATGAGTCTCTCAAAGCCATGAGAATTTCCATTGATGAGTGCAAGGAAAGAACCGCTAGGATGCGTGCTTCCAAAGATGCCTTTATTAAAGCGTGTTCTTCCAATTCCTATGAAAATCAAGATGAAGATCTAAAAGTTATTGATGTGTCCCCTATTAAATCTTTGCTTTGCAATATGAATCTTGATGAAACTGAATATGATCTTCCTTTACCTAGAAGGCGTTCTAAAAATTCGGAGTATTTAGATCTTTATAATGAAATTGATGAAAGCGGGATTGAAAGAAATAAAAACCTAGATGTTGCTAAACCCACTATATTGGATTTCAAGGAATTTAATTATGAAAGTTGATCTTTAATTGATTGTATTTCCTTGTTGCAATCCGTGCTAAATTCTCCACATGCTTATAGTCAAAAGAAAGCCTTTACCGAACATATTGTTGATGCCTTGATGCAATCTTATGAAGAAAAACTTGAGTTGAAAGTTTCTATCCCTAGAAAACTCTATGATGAGTGGGAACCAACTATTAAAATTAAAATTAAAGATCATGAGTTTTTATGCTTTGTGTGATTTCGGTGCTAGTGTCTCCACTATTCCCAAGACTTTGTGTGATTTGCTAGATTTCCATAATTTTGATGATTGCTCTCTAAACTTGCATCTTGCGGATTCTACTATTAAGAAACCTATGGGAAGGATTAATGATGTTCTTATTGTTGCAAATAGGAATTATGTGCCTGTATATTTCATTGTTCTTGATATAGATTGCAATCCTTCTTGCCCTATTATTCTTGGTAGACCTTTCCTTAAAACGGTTGGTGCGATTATTGATATGAAGGAAGGGAATATTAGATTTCAATTTCCATTAGAAAAGGGCATGGAACACTTTCCTAGAAATAAAATAAAATTTCCATATGAAACTATCATGAGAGCCAATTAAGGATTGCCTACCAAAGATGGCAATACCTAGATCTATCCTCGCTTTTATGCCTAGCTAGGGGCGTTAAACGATAGCGCTTGCTGGGAGGCAACCCAATTTTATTTTTATTCCTTGCTTTTTGCTCCTGTTTAGTAATAAATAAATTATTTAGCCTCTGTTTTGGTTGTGTTTTTGTGTTTAATTAGTGTTTGTGCCAAGTAGAACCGTTCGGAAGACTTGGGGAAAGTCTTGTTGAACTTGCTGTAAAACACAGAAACTTTAGCGCTCACGAGAACTGCTGTAATTTTTATTTGAAGAGTGCTATTTAGTTACTTATTTTTGCATATGATTAATAGATAAATTCCTCACGTCCAGAAATTTATTTTAGAATTTTTGGGGTTCCAGATCTTGCGCTAGCTACAGATTACTACAGACTGTTCTGTTTTTGGTAGATTCTGTTTTTCGTGTGTTGTTTGCTTATTTTGATGAATCTATGGTTAGTAAAATAGTTTATAATCCATAGAGAAGTTGGAATACAGTAGGTTTAACACCAATATAAATAAAGAATGAGTTCATTACAGTACCTTGAAGTAGTCTTTTGTTTTCTTTCGCTAACGGAGCTCACGAGTTTTCTACTTTAAGTTTTGTGTTGTGAAGTTTTCAAGTTTTGGGTGAATTCTTGTGATGGATTATGGAACAAGGAGTGGCAAGATCCTAAGCTTTGGGATGCCCATGGCACCCCCAAGATAATCCAAGGACACCAAAAAGTCAAAGCTTGGGTATGCCCCAGAAGGCATCCCCTCTTTCGTCCACTTCCATCGGTAATTTACTTGGAGCTATATTTTTATTCACCAACATGATATGTGTTTTGCTTGGAGCGTCTTGTATTATTTGTGTCTTTGTGTTTTAGTATGCCACAATCATCCTTGCTGTACACACCTTTTGATAGAGCCATACATGAATTAAAATTTGATAGAATACTCTATGTGCTTCACTTATATCTTTTTGAGCTAAGTAGTTTTGCTCTATGTGCTTCACTTGTATCTTTTGAGCTATGTAGTTTTGCTCTATGTGCTTCACTTATATCTTTTGAGCGTTATAATTTTTCTCTATGTGCTTCACTTAAATCTTTTAGAGAACGGTGGTGGATTCGTTTTAAAGAAACTATTGATCTCTCATGCTTCACTTAAATTATTTTGAGAGTCTCTTAATAGCATGGTAATTTGCTTAATAATAATATGCTTGGTATTCAAGATCTGTGAAACTTTCTTTTGAGTGTGTTGAATGCTAAGAAAATATTGAAGCATGATAATTGTTTTGAGATATGGAGGTGATAATATTAAAGTCATGCTAGTTGAGTAGTTGTGAATTTAAAGAATAGTTGTGTTAAAGTTTGTGATTCCCGTAGCATGCACGTATGGTGAACCGTTATGTGATGAAGTCGAAGCATGATTTATTTATTGATTGTCTTCCTTATGAGTGGCGGTCGGGTATGAGCGATGATCTTTTCCTACCAATCTACCCCCCTAGGAGCATGCGCGTAATACTTTGCTTTGATAACTTGTAGATTTTTGCAATAAGTATATGAGTTCTTTATGACTAATGTTGAGTCCATGGATTATACGCACTCTCACCCTTCCACCTTTGCTAGCCTCTCTAATACCGCGCACCTTTCGCGGGTATCATACACCCACCATATACCTTCCTCAAAACAGCCACCATACCTACCTATTATGGCATTTCCATAGCCATTCCGAGATATATTGCCATGCAACTTTCCACCGTTCCGTTTATGACACACTCCATCATTGTCATATTGCTTAGCATGATCATGTAGTTGACATAGTATTTGTGGCAAAGCCACCGTTCATAATTCTTTCATACATGTCACTCATGAATCGTTGCATATCCCGGTACACCACCGGAGGCATTCACATAGAGTCATATTTTGTTCTAAGCATCGAGTTGTAATTGTTGAGTTGTAAGAAAAATAAAAGTGTGATGATCATCATTATTAGAGCATTGTACCAAGTGAGGAAAGGATGATGGAGATAATGATTCCCCCACAAGTCGGGATGAGACTCCGGACGAAAAAAAGAGGCCATAAACAAAAGGGAGAAAAGGCCCAAATAAAAAAATGAGAGAAAAAGAGAAGGGACAATGTTACTATCCTTTTACCACACTTGTGCTTCAAAGTAGCACCATGATCTTCATAGTAGAGAGTCTCTCATATTATCACTTTCATATACTAGTGGGAATTTTTCATTATATAACTTGGCTTGTATATTCCAATGGGCTTCCTCAAAATGCCCTAGGTCTTCATGAGCAAGCAAGTTGGATGCACACCCACTTAGTTTCTTTTTGAGCTTTCATATACTTATAGCTCTAGTGCATCTGTTGCATGGCAATCCCTACTCACTCACATTGATATCTATTGATGGGCATCTCCATAGCCCGTTAATACGCCTAGTTGATGCGAGACTATCTTCTCCTTTTTGTCTTCTCCACAACCACCATTCTACTCCACCTATAGTGCTATATCCATGGCTCACGCTCATGTATTGCGTGATGATTGAAAAAGTTAGAGTATGAAACAATTGCTTGGCTTGTCATTAGGGTTGTGCATGATTTAAATACTTTGTGTGGTGAAGATAGAGCATAGCCAGACTATATGATTTTGTAGGGATAACTTTCTTTGGCCATGATATTTTGAGAAGACATAATTGCTTTGTTAGTATGCTTGAAGTATTATTATTTTTATGTCAATATAAACTTTTGTCTTGAATCTTTCGAATCTGAATATTCATATCACAATTAAGAAGATTTGCATTGAAATTATGCCAAGTAGCACTCCGCATCAAAAATTCTCTTTTTATCATTTACCTACTCAAGGACGAGCAGGAATTAAGCTTGGGGATGCCTGATACGTCTCCAACGTATCTATAATTTTTGATTGCTCCATGCTATATTATCTACTGTTTTGGACTATATTGGGCTTTATTTTCCACTTTTATATTATTTTTGGGACTAACCTATTAACCGGAGGCCCAGCCCAGAATTGCTGTTTTTTTGCCTATTTCAGTGTTTCGAAGAAACGGAATATCAAACGGAGTCCAAACGGAATGAAACCTTCGGGGACGTGATTTTCTCACCGAACGTGATCCAGGAGACTTGGACCCTACGCCAAGGCATCAGAGAGGCGGTCACGAGGGTGGGGGCGCCCCCCTAGGGCGCGCCCCCTGCCTCGTGGGCCCCTCGGAGCTCCACCGACGTACTCCTTCCTCCTATATATACCTATGTACCCCCAAATGATCAGAACGGGAGCCAAAAACCTAATTCCACCGCCGCAACTTTCTGTATCCACGAGATCCCATCTTGGGGCCTGTTCCGGAGCTCCGCCGGAGAGGGCCGTCATCACGGAGGGCTTCTACGTCATCATAGCCCCTCCGATGAAGTGTGAGTAGTTTACCTTAGACCTTCGGGTCCATAGTTAGTAGCTAGATGGCTTCTTCTCTCTTTTTGGATCTCAATACAAAGTTCTCCCCCTCTCTTGTGGAGATCTATTCGATGTAATCTTCTTTTTGCGGTGTGTTTGTTGAGACCGATGAATTGTGGGTTTATGATCAAGTCTATCTATGAATAATATTTGAATCTTCTCTGAATTCTTTTATGTATGATTGGTTATCTTTGGAAGTCTCTTCAAATTATCCGTTTGGTTTGGCCAACTAGATTGGTAGTTCTTGCCATGGGAGAAGTGCTTAGCTTTGGGTTCGATCTTGCGGTGTCCTTTTCCAGTGATAGAAGGGGCAGCAAGGCACGTATTGCATCGTTGCCACCGGGGATAACAAGATGGGGTTTATTTCATATTGCATGAATTTATCTCTCTACATCATGTCATCTTGCTTAAGGCGTTACTCTGTTTTTAACTTAATACTCTAGATGCATGCTGGATAGCGGTCGATGAGTGGAGTAATAGTAGTAGATGCAGAATCGTTTCGATCTACTTGTCACGGACGTGATTCCTATATACATGATCATGCCTAGATATTCTCATAACTATGCTCAATTCTGTCAATTGCTCAACGGTAATTTGTTCACCCACCATAGAATACTTATGCTCTTGAGAGAAGCCACTAGTGAAACCTATGGCCCCCGGGTCTATTCTCATCATATCAATCTCCATCACTTTAATCTTGCTTTGCTTTTTTACTTTGCCTTTACTTTTTCACTTTGCATCTCTATACAAAAAATATTATATCTATCAGATCTCACTCTCGTAAGTGACCGTGAAGGGATTGACAACCCCTAATCGCGTTGGTTGCGAGTAGCTATCGTTTTGTGCAGGTACGAGGGACTTGAGCGTGGCCTCCTACTGGATTGATACCTTGGTTCTCAAAAACTAAGGGAAATACTTACACTACTCTGCTACATCATCCCTTCCTCTTCGGGGAAAACCAACGCAAGCTCAAGAGGTAGCAAGTTCGCGGGACGTCACCGAGCTGAACGTGTGCTGAACGCGGAGGTGCCGTACGTTCAGTGCTGAGGATCAGTCGATCGTGAAGACGTACGACTACATCAACCGCGTTGTTATAACGCTTCCTCTTAACGATCTACGAGGGTACATGGATGACACTCTCCCCTCTTGTTGCTATGCATCACCATGATCTTGCGTGTGCGTAGGAAAATTTTGAAATTACTATGTTCCCCAACAGATAGCACACAAGGTGTTCCTTCGGTATTTGGGAGTTGCATAATCTCATAGTCAAAGGAATATGTATAAGTCATGAAGAAAGCATTAGCAATAAAACTTAACGATCATTATGCTAAGCTAACGGATGGGTCTTGTCCATGACATCATTCTCCTAATGATGTGATCCCGTTCACCAAATGACAACACATGTCAATGGTTAGGAAACTTAACCATATTTGATTAACGAGCTAGTCAAGTAGAGGCATATTAGGGACACTTTGTTTTGTCTATGTATTCACACATGTATCAAGTTTCCGGTTTAATACAATTCTAGCATGAATAATAAACATTTATCATGATATAAGGAAATATAAATAACAACTTTATTATTGCCTCTAGGGCATATTTCCTTCAGTCTCCCACTTGCACTAGAGTCAATAATCTAGATTACATTGTAATGATTCTAACACTCATGGAGTCTTGGTGCTGGTCTTGTTTTGCTCGTGGAAGAGGCTTAGTCAATGGGTCTGCAACATTCAGATCCGTGTGTATTTTGCAAATCTCTATGTCTCCCTCCTTGACTTGATCGCGGATGGAGTTGAAGCGTCTCTTGATGTGTTTGGTTCTCTTGTGAAATCTGGATTCCTTCGCTAAGGCAATTTCTCTAGTATTGTCACAAAAGATTTTCATTGGACCCAATGCACTAGGTATTACACCTAGATCGGATGTGAACTCCTTCATTTGCTGCTTCTAAAGCAGTTATGTACCCCGCTTCACACGTAGATCCCGCCACGATGGTCTGCTTGGATCTGCACCAACTGACAGCTCTGCCATTCAATATAAATATGTATCCGGCTTACCACTTAGAGTCATCCGGATCAGTGTCAAAGCTAGCATCGATGTAACCATTTACGACAAGCTCTTTGTCACCTCCATAAACGAGAAACATATCCTTAGTCTTTTTCAGGTATTTCAGGATGTTCTTGACTGTTGTCCAGTGATCCACAATTAAGCGTCATGATAGAACCTATGGCATACATTAGGTCTGGTACACAACATTGCATACATTAGGTCTGGTACACAACATTGCATACATGATAGAACCTATGGCTGAAGCATAGGGAATGACTTTCATTTTCTCTTTATCTTCTACAGTGGTCGGGCATTGAGTCTGACTCAATTTCACACCTTGTAACACAGGCAAGAACCCTTTCTTTGGCTGTTCATTTTGAACTTCTTCAAAACATTATCAAGGTATGTGATTTGTGAAAGTCCAATTAAGCGTCTTGATCGATCTCTATAGATCTTGATGCCCAATATATAAGCAGCTTCACTCAGGTCTTTCATTGAAAAATTCTTATTCAAGTATCCTTTTATGCTATCACTACTGCAGGATGCTACTAACGCGACACTACGATCAGAGACCCTTTCACGAAACTGTGTGCGATGCATTAATCACAAACGGGGATGTAAAAAACCGTCAAAAAGGTGCAAAACGTTTGCAATGGAGGATGCATCAAACACGGTTCAGATTTTAGTTGCGTATGCGATCCAGGGCACACGGTTCATTCCAATGAACTGTTTGCGATGAGGTAGAACAAAAGAAACGAGCAGCCTGATGAAGGTGTGTGCGATATAGAGCATACGATTCACCTCGAATGAACTATTTGTGATTATGCAACAGAAAAGAAACGGGCAGCCAGATGTGTTGGGGATCGTAGCAGAAATTTAAAATTTTCTACGCATCACCAAGATCAATCTATGGAGTAATCTAGCAACGAGGGGAAGGGGAGTGCATCTACATACCCTTGTAGATCGCTAAGCGGAAGCGTTGCAAGAACGCGGATGAGGTAGTCGTACTCGTGGCGATTCAGATCGCGTTCGATTCCGATCTAAGCACCGAACAACGGCACCTCCGCGTTCAACACACGTGCAGCCCGGTGACGTCTCCCATGCCTTGATCCAACAAGGAGAGAGGGAGAGGTTGGGAAGACTCCATCCAGCAGCAGCACGACGGCGTGGTGGTGGTGGAGGAGCGCGGTACTCCAGCAGGGCTTCGCCAAGCACTACGAGAGACGAGGAGGGAGAGAGGTAGGGCTGCGCCTTGGGAGAGAGAGACTCGTGTGTTGGGCAGCCTCAAAACCTCCACTACATATAGGGGGAGGGGAGGGGCTGCGCCTCCACCTAGGGTTCCCTCCCTAGGGGTGGCGGCAGCCCCTAGATCCCATCTGGGTGGCGGCCAAAAGGGGCAGAGAGAGGGGGCGCACCTAGGGTGGGCCTTAGGGCCCATCTGCCCCTAGGGTTTGCCCCCTCTCCTCTTGAGGGCACGTTGGGCCTTGGTGGGAGGTGCCCTAACCCACCTAGGGGCTGGTCCCTTCCCACTCTTGGCCCACGCAAGCCTCCGGGGCTGGTGGCACCTCTTGGTGGACCACCGGAACCCCGATACATTACCGGTGATGCCCGGAACACTTCCAGTGGCCAAATCCACACTTCCTATATATCAATCTTTACCTCCGGACCATTTCGGAACTCCTCGTGATGTCCGGGATCTCATCCAGGAATCTGAACAACATTCAATAACCGCATACATACTTTCCCTATAACCCTAGCGTCATCAAACCTTAAGTGTTTAGACCCTACGGGTTCGGGAATCATGCAGACATGACTGAGACATCTCTCTGGTCAATAACCAACAGCAGGATCTGGATACCCATATTGGCTCCCACATGTTCCACGATGATCTCATCGGATGAACCACGATGTCAAGGATTCAATCAATCCCGTATACAATTCCCTTTGTCTACTGGTATGATACTTGCCCAAGATTCGATCGTCGGTATCCTGATGCCTTGTTCAATCTCATTACCGGCAAGTCTCTTTACTCGTTCCGTAACACATCATCCCATGATCAACTCCTTGGTCACATTGTGCACATTATGATGATGTCCTACCGAGTGGGCCCAGAGATACCTCTCCGTTACACGGAGTGACAAATCCCAGTCTCGATTCGTGCCAACCCAACAGACACTTTCGGAGATACCCGTAGTGCACCTTTATAGCCACCCAGTTACGTTGTGACATTTGGTACACCCAAAGCATTCCTACAGTATCCAGGAGTTGCACAATCTCATGGTCTAAGGAAATGATACTTGACATTAGAAAAGCTTTAGCATACGAACTACACGATCTTGTGCTAGGCTTAGGATTGGGTCTTGTCCATCACATCATTCTCCTAATGATGTGATCCCGTTATCAACGACATCCAATGTCCATGGTCAGGAAACCGTAACCATCTATTGATTAACGAGCTAGTCAACTAGAGGCTTATTAGGGACATGGTGTTGTCTATGTATCCACACATGTATCAATACAATTCTAGCATGGATAATAAACGATTATCATGAACAAGGAAATATAATAGTAACTAATTTATTATTGCCTCTAGGGCATATTTCCAACAGTCTCCCACTTGCACTAGATTCAATAATCCAGCACATCGCTATGTGATTAACACTCAAGGTCACATCGCCATGTGACTAACACCCAAAGAGTTTACTAGAGTCAATAATCGAGTTCACATCATTATGTGATTAACACTCAATGAGTTCTGGGTTTGATCATGTTATGCTTGTGAGAGAGGTTATAGTCAACAGGTCTGCAACAATTAGATCCACATGTACTTCACAAAACTTTATGTCATATCGTAGATGCTGCTACCACGTTCCACTTGGAGCTATTCCAAATGGTTGCTCCATTATACATATCCGGTTTTTCTACTCATAGTCATCCAGATAGGTGTTAAAGCTTGCATCGACGTAACTCTTAACGTCGAACTCTTTATCACCTCCATAACCGAGAAATATTTCCTTATTCCTCTAAGGATAATTTTGACCACTGTCCAGTGATCCACTCCTGGATCACCTTTGTACCCTCTTGGCAGACATGTGGCAAGGCACAAATCAGGTGTGGTACTCAGCATGGCATACCGTATAGAGCCTATGACAAAAGCATAGGGGACGACCTTCGTCCTTCCTCTTTCTTCTGTCGTGGTCAAGCTTTGAGTCTTACTCAGCTTCACACCAACTCAGGTAAGAATCCCTTCTTTGACTGATCTATTTTGAACTCCTTCAAAATCATGTCAAGGTGTGCGTTCTTTGAAAGTATCATCAGGCATCTTGATCTTTCTCTATAGATCTTGATGCCCAATATGTAAGCAGCTTTATCCAGGTCTTCCTTTGAAAATCACTCTTCAAACAACCGTTTATGCTTTCCAGAAATTCTACATTATTTCGGATCAACAATATGTCATCCACATATACTTATCAGAAATGTTGTAGTGCTCCCACTCACTTTCTTGTAAATACAAGTTTCTAGCAAACATTGTATAAACCTAAAAGCTTTTATCACTCCATCAAAGCATATAGTCCGACTCCGAGATGCTTGCTCTAGTCCATAGAAGGATCGCTGGAGCCAGCATACCTTTTAGCATCCTTAGGATTGACAAAACCTTTATTGTATCACATACAACTTTTTCTTACGAAAACCGGTAAGAAAACTTGTTTTGACATCCATCTGTCAGATTTCATAATCGAAAAATACAGCTAATGCTAACATGATTCTGACGGACTTAAACATCGCTACGGGTGAGAAAATCTCATCGTAGTCAACTCCTTGAACTTGTGAAAAGACTCTTTGCCACAAGTCGAGCTTCATAGACGATAACATTTCCGTCCATGTCCGTCTTCTTCTTAAAGATCCATTTATCTCAATGGCTTGCCAATCAACGGGCAAGTCCACCAAAGTCCATACTTTGTTCTGATGCATGGATCCTATCTCGGATTTCATGGCTTCTAACCATTTGTCGGAATATGGGCCCACCATCGCTTCTCCATAGCTCGTAGGTTCGTTGTTGTCCAACATGATATCTAAGACAGGATCACCGTACCACTCAGGAGTAGTACATATCCTTGTCGACCTACGAGGTTTGATAGCAACTTGATCCAAAGCTTCATGATCTGTAACACCCCGGATATGATTTACCCAATTTGTACTCCAACTCTTGTCGTTTCCGGCGTTAAGTTATTTTATTTTCTCGGGTTCGGGTCTTTGTCTCCATGTGTTGTTATCGTTGTCATGCATCTCTTATCATGTCATCATGTGCATTGCATTTGCATATGTGTTCATCTCATGCATCCGAGCATTTTCCCCGTTGTCCGTTTTGCATTCCGGCGCTTCGTTCTCCTCCGGTGGTCATTTCTACCTTTCTTTCATGTGTGGGGATTAAACATTTCCGGATTGGACCGAGACTTGCCAAGCGGCCTTGGTTTACTACCGGTAGACCGCCTGTCAAGTTTCGTACCATTTGGACTTCGTTTGATGCTCCAACGGTTAACTGAGGGACCGAGAAGGCCTCGTGTGTGTTGCAGCCCAACACCCCTCCATTTTGGCCCAAAACCCACCAAAACCCTCTCCATCATCTAGAACGTTTGATCACGATCGCGTGGCTGAAAACCGCACCTCATTTGGACTCTCCTAGCTCCCTCTATGCCTATATATTCACCACCCTCCCGAAATTCGCGGATCCTCTCTTCCAAACCCTAAAAAAAATCCACCTCGCCCCGGCCGGACACGTCTGCCGCCCCACCCGGGCCAATCCCGCGCTGCCACGTGGCGCAGCCCATGCCCACATCCCCGCCAGCGCCGCCGGCCCGTCAGGCCCGCGCGGGGCCCTCCCGGCCCGCGCACCCTCCGCCGCCTGCCGCCCGATCCGCTGCTCGTCCTCCTCGCGGCCGGTCGCCGCCTCCGCCGCCCAGGTCGCCGGCCGCCGCCCCGCTCTCCGTCTGGCGAGGAAGCTCGTCACCGGACCCGTCCCCGCGCCTCCTCGCCGCCGGATCCGGCCGGGGGAGGCCGGATCTACTCCTCCTCCGCCTCCCCGACCACTCTCCGGCGCCGCCCCGCGTCCACGTCGCCGGACAAGGCCGCTGCGCTCCGGCCAACCTCGAGTCGCGTGAGAACCCTAGATCTGGAGATCCAAATTTTCTTCTAAGTCCCCGTTTTTCCAGATTCAAGTGCCCTTGTTCATCGTGCCATAACTTTGCATCCGTAGCTCCGTTTTGGGCATATATCATATCAAAATGTTCGTCTCAGAGAGCACATCATTTCATCTCATTGCATCATTTTCATTTGAGTTCATCTTGATGCCCTAAATTCTGTTAGAAGAGTGCTACTTGAGATAATTGTCAGATCTGCTGCTCCATTTAGATATTTGTCATTTTTGCCATGATTATTGTGTGCATGATATGCCCATGAGCTCTACATATGTTTTGTTAGGGGTTTTGCCATCTCTCCAGAGGTGCAACCCATGTATTTTTGTGATGTGTGTGGTGACTAGCACAAGCTTGCAAAGTGAGGCATTTGCTAATGCTGATTTCAGGGACTTAGCATTTCCACTAAGTCCTTGAGCTGTTTATCTCATATGGCCATATGTTCATGTTGTTTCCTAGCGATCCGTGCCTCTTTTGAGGATGATCAGTAAGAATGTTTTGTTAATCTTGTAGTGCTCTATCCATCCATGTCTTTGCTTGCAATTATGGAGCATCCTAGCTTGAGTCAATCAAGCTCTACTTTTGCTACTTCGTGAATCTGGGCAGATTGTCTACTTGTTAGCGATTTTGCCGAGGATGTTGTAGTTGATCCGTGCATGCTATGCTATTGTTCTTGCCATGTCTAGCTTGCATTTTGTGTATTCTTGATGGGTGTATGCTTAGTTGGTCATGACTTGCTAGTGAGTGCATCGAGCTCGTAAACATGCCTACTTGATATCTGTTTCAGCATGCTCCAGTTTTCACTAAGTCTGTGATCTGATTATGTTTTTGCCATGTTCACATGCTTGCAAATGTATTTTCTCATCTCTTTTGGCTCAAGGTCACTAAGGGACTTTTGTTAATCTCTTTGAGTAGCTCCATTCCATGCTCTACTTTGCCATGTTCAGGTCCTGTAGCATGTAGTTTTGTTGCTCCGAAGAGTGCTATCTGATCTGAAATTCCAGACAAGCGTTAATTTCACTAAGTCTGAAATCTGTTTGTCATATGCATTTTTGCCATGCTTGTTTGAACCTGTTAATGGATGAATTGGTCGTACCTAAGTGCTAGACTTTTGTTAAGCATCATGAATGCATCCCTGCCATGTATTTTTTATGCCATGTTTGGGTGCTGTAGCATCTTCATCTCGTTGCATTTAGATGGCTACTTGCTGTAAATCGTAGAACGTGGTCATATTTGAATTGCTTGCCATTTCCAAACCGTAACTCCGATTCCATCGTTCTTTATATCGTTTTCAAGCGATTTCATCTCATCTTTCTAGTGGCACACTTGGTTTTCCAAGTTGAGGCCAGGTTCATGCATTCCTTGTCACATCTTGCATATGCATCCCGCATAGTATACCATCCTTGCATCATATTGTTTGATCCTTGCACGTGGTTGATCGTGTTCCGTTTGCTTGTTTGTCTTGTTTGGGTAGAGCCGGGAGATGAGTTCACTAACGAGGAGCCCGTTGAGTTTGCTTTCGAGGATCCAGTCAACTCTGACAACTTTGCAGGCAAGATGATCATAACCTCAAAATCACTACTATCTTTGCTTTGCTAGATGCTTGCTCTTTTTCTATGCCAATGCTACGATGCCTACCACTTGCTATCAAGACTCCCAAATTGCCATGTCAAACCTCTAACCCACCATGTCCTAGCAAACCGTTGATTGGCTATGTTACCGCTTTGCTCAGCCCCTCTTATAGCGTTGCTAGTTGCAGGTGAAGATTGGAGAATGTTCCTTGTTGGAACATTATTTACTTGTTGGGATATCATTATATTGCCATGTTATCATAATGCATCTATATACTTGGTAAAGGGTGGAAGGCTTGGCTTCTCGCCTAGTGTTTTGTTCCACTCTTGCCGCCCTAGTTTCTGTCATATCGGTGTTATGTTCTAGGATTTTGCGTTCCTTACGCGGTTGGGTTATAATGGGAACCCCTTGATAGTTCTCCTTGATTAAAGCTTTTCCAGCAATGCCCAACCTTGGTTTTACCATTTGCCACCTAGCCCCTTTTTCCCTTGGGTTTTCGGAGCCCGAGGGTCATCTTATTTTAAACCCCCCCGGGCCAGTGCTCCTCCGAGTGTTGGTCCAACCCGTCAGCCGCCGGTGGCTACCAGGGGCAACTCTGGGCTGGCCTACCGGAAGTTTAGACAATTTGAGTGTGCCCTGAGAACGAGATATGTGCAGCTCCTATCGGGATTTGTCGGCACATTCGGGCAATGTTTCTGGATTTGTTTTAACCCATCGAAGTGTCTTGAAGAACCGAGATACCGAGTCTGATCGGAACGTCTCGGGAGGAGGTCTATTCCTTCGTTGACCGTGAGAGCTTGTCATGGGCTAAGTTGGGACTCCCCTGCAGGGATTTGAACTTTTGAAAGCCGTGCCCGCGGTTATGGGTAGATGGGAATTTGTTAATGTCTGGTTGTAGACAACTTGAACCTTAACTTAATTAAAATGAATCAACAGTGTGAGTTACCGTGATGGTCTCTTCTCGGCGGAGTCCGGGAAGTGAACACGGTGTTGGAGTAATGCTTGCGCAGGTTGTTCTCTAGTTTCTCGCTCGCGCTTTGCCTCCTCTTCTCGCTCTCTTTTGCGAACAGGATAGCCACCATATATGCTAGTCGCTTGCTGCAGCTCCACTTAATTACCTTGCCTTACCTATAAGCTTAAATAGTCTTGATCGCGAGGGTGCGAGATTGCTGAGTCCCTGTGGCTCACAGATTACTATTACACCAGATGCAGGGCCTGATGATTCCACTCCAGGTGACGCGCTTGAGCTCAAGTGGGAGTTCGACGAGGACTCTCAACGATACTACGTGTTTTTCCCTGATGATCAGTAGTGGTGCCCAGTTGGGGTGATCGGGACCGTGTCGCATGTTGGGTTGTTCTTTCATTTTGGCGCCGTAGTCGGGCCATGAGTGTTTGAATGATGTAATGTTATTTATGTACTTGATTGACATGGCGAGTGTAAGCTAACTATGTTATCTCCCCTTTTATTATCTATATTACATGGGATGTTGTGAAGATTGCCTAACTTGCGACATTGCTTTCAATGCGGTTATGCCTCTAAGTCGTGCCTCGACACGTGGGAGATATAGCCGCATCGAGGGCGTTACATGATCACTATCATTAACTTCCCCTTCAACCGACGTAGGCGCCACAGAAACATCTTTCTGTGTTGCACCACTTTTCGGTTGAAGTAGAGGTTCAACAACCTCATCAAGTTCTATCTTCCTCCCACTCAATTCTTTCGAGAGAAACTCCTTCTCGAGAAAGGACCCGTTCTTAGCGACAAACACTTTGCCCTCGGATCTGAGATAGAAGGTATACCCAACTATTACCTTTGGGTATCCTATGTGAGGGAGTCTTGGATTAGGGGGTATTCGGACAGCCGGATTATATCCTTTGGTCGGACTATTGGACTATGAAGATACAAGATTGAAGACTTCGTCTCGTGTCCGGATGGGACTCTACTTGGCGTGGAAGGCAAGCTAGGCAATACGGATATGTATATATCCTCCTTTGTAACCGCCTTGTGTAACCCTAGCCCCCTCCGGTGTCTATATAAACCGGAGGGTTTTAGTCCATAGGACAACATACAATCATACCATAGGCTAGCTTCTAGGGTTTAGCCTCTTCGATCTCGTGGTAGATCAACTCTTGTACTACTCATATCATCAATATTAATCAAGCAGGACGTAGGGTTTTACCTCCATCGAGAGGGCCCGAACCTGGGTAAAACATCGTGTCCCCTGCCTCCTGTTACCATCCGCCTTAGACGCACAGTTCGGGACCCCCTACCCGAGATCCGCCGGTTTTGACACTGACATTGGTGCTTTCATTGAGAGTTCCTCTGTGATGTCGCCAGAAGGAAGGATGTCTCATCTCGTCTTTAAAGACGGTACTACTATTGGGGGAGCTTTGGCTGTCGGCCAAATTCTCCGGCTAGGCGGTTTCATCATGACCGCCTGTTCGACCGCCGCGCCGACGATGACTTCCCGGGTCATCGAAAACAGCCTCCACGTTAAACCGGCACTTGCCGAACAGATGGATCCGGTGGAGCTCGCCTCCCTAAACGAGCTCTTGGATCGCATCGCCGCCCTGGGAGTCGCTGCGGACTATGATCGGATTGGGCTTAAACGCGATCAAAGGGAGATTAACTCTCCGCCGGTCACCCATCATGTTGCAGTGGTGGAGGAACAATGCGGCGACCTCTCCTCCATATTGAGGACCAACTATGTCCGGATTCCTGAGCTCTCCGAGCCGGATACCCGTTCGCGGGAGGACAGCATCCAATCCCTGAACTTAGAGTCAGGCAGCGGGCCAGGATTATCGGGCAACACCCCGGAACCAGAATTTCCAAAATTAGAAATTCCTCGGCCCCTGGATGCCAGATCGGGTAAGGGTTCGGATTTAATTCCACCCACCCACCCAAACATAAGAGATCTTCCCCACATCGAACAAGAGCCCAAGGAAACAGTACATCACTATTGGGCCAGATTCCTCCTTGCGATAAACAAGGTTAAGGACTGTCGCGAGGAAGACGCAATCTTATTTTTTCGCAATAATTGCACGGACAAGGGAATCCTTAACGTCATAAATCGCCGTGAGATATCACGCTTCGCTGACTTGGCATCCATAGTACGAAAGTACTGTGCGATGGAAAGTGCCTGGAAAACCGAAACAAACTTTTTGGGATAATCCGGCCCTAAATATGAACCCAGTCCAAAATAAAAGGGTGCACTATCAAAAGACACTCGGGTCAACTACCAAAAAGAAAAAACCCTCTATAGGGCATGGAACCGTACTGGAGGGATGGCTCAATGGACCCTGCAAAATTCATAGTACAACGAATACATTACCAACGCACAGCCTTAGAGCATGTTGGATACTCCGGCAGGTGGCCAAAAGTGGTGAGGATCTTCTTATCCCAAATGCCACAGAGTACCATCCCGTGGATAACAATATGGTGTTAACAGTCTTTGAGACATTTGCGTCAAATAATAGGCGCAAGCGAACACTCCGCAGCATGGCCGAAATTTGCCACGTAGCAGCAATAAATCCATGGAGTGACACGGCTATTACCTTCAATGCCGGTGACGAACCTAAAATCCGAACAGCCCGAGCACCAGCCGCACTGGTCCTTAGTCCAATTGTGGACGGCTTTCGACTCACCAAGGTACTCATGGACGGCGACAGCGGATTAAACCTCATCTATGAGGAAACCCTTCAAAAAATGGAAATAGACCGGAAACGCATCGAGCGAAGCAGCACAACCTTTAGAGGAATAATCCCCAGTCGAGAAGCGCGCTATACAGGCAAAATCACACTAGATGTGGTGTTCGGCACGCTGGAGAATTATAGGTCCGAAGAGATTACGTTCCAAGTGGCCCCGTTCAGTAGCGGTTACCACGCCCTGTTAGGGCGGAAGGCGTTCACAATCTTCCAAGCCATACCCCATTACGGGTACATGAAGCTCAAAATGCCCGGGCCCAACGGAATTATCACTCTTGCTAGTGATCCGGACACAGCACTCCGCGCAGAAAACAAGACAGCCGCACTAGCCTTCGAGGCATTATCCGAAGCCCTAGCGGCTGAGGAACTGACTGCGCTGCGCTCCACGGTGAACAGGGATGATGTGATACTCGATAAGAGATCCAAGTCCACCTCTTTTAAACCGGCGGATGAAATAGTCAAATTCCAAGTCCATCCAACGGACCCTACAAAAACAGCTTCCATCGGGGCACAATTAAACCCTGACGTAGATGCCGCACTACGAGAGTTCCTACGCGAGAACTGGGACATTTTTGCCTGGCACCATTCAGACATGCCAGGAATCCCACGCAGGCTAGCCGAGCACAGCCTCAATATTCTAAAGGGATTCAAGCCGGTCAAGCATGCTCTTCGGCGTTTCTCTGAACCTAAGAGACAAGCCATGGGAGAGGAACTAGCCAAGTTATTGAAGGCCGGATTCATTAGAGAAATAAAACACCCGGACTGGCTAGCAAAGCTGGTGATGGTATCAAAGAAGGATAAATCCTGGCGCCTTTGTGTCGATTTCAAGGACCTCAACAAAGCTTGCCCAAAGGATCCCTTCCCCCTCCCCCGCATCGATCAGATTATCGATGCCACCGCAGGACACGAGTCATTGTATTTCCTCGACGCATACTCCGGTTACCACCAAATCAAGATGGCGGAGTCCGACCAAGCCGCTACGGCATTCATCACACCATACGGTCCCTTCTGTTTCAACACAATGCCTTTTGGGCTCAAAAACGCCGGCGCAACATAGCAGCGCATTATTCAGACATGTCTGGAGAAACAAATCGGCAGAACAGTAGAGGCATACATAGACGGTGTGGTTGCCAAAACCAAGCACGTCGACTCTTTGATGGACGACTTGAGGCTCACATTTGATAACCTCCGAACATACAACATCAAGCTCAATCCGGAAAAATGCTTTTTGGGCGTACCAGCCGGAAAGCTCCTGGGTTTCATTGTCTCCAGTAGAGGTATTGAAGCTAATCCGGCCAAAATCCAAGCTTTGTCACAGTTGGCTACCCCAATAGACCTCAAACAAATCCAGAAGTTAACTGGATGCGTGGCGGCTCTAAGCCGCTTTATCTCCCGCTTAGGAGAAAAGGCTTTACCCCTTTATCGCCTCCTTCGGCGCATCGAACACTTTGAGTGGACGGACGCTGCCACAGCCAGATTGGAAGAAATAAAGGCCATTTTGGCGACCAACCTAATCCTGGCCGCGCCAAACATCGGCAAACCAATGTTGTTGTACATTACGGCAACTCATCAAGTTGTAAGCGGAGTGCTCGTCGTCGAGCGAGAAGCTGTCGGACATAAATTCCCTCTTCAAAAGCCGGTATACTATGTATCCACTGTCCTCACTCCATGCAAATCACGGTACCCACATTATCAAAAGATAGCTTATGCGGTATTCATGGCATCCCGGAAGCTGCAACACTACTTTCAAGAGTGTTCGATTACAGTAGCCTCAGAAGTGCCACTTAATGATATTATAAACAACCGCGACGCTACGGGCCGGATTGCTAAATGGGCCATTGAGCTCCCCCGTTTGACATAACATACAAACCTCGACGGGCCATTAAGTCGCAAGTATTGGCCGACTTTGTCGCCGAATGGACGGAGGCCGAACTCCCTAAAGAGTACAGCGCATACTCCAATTGGATCATGCACTTCGACGGTTCTAAAATGTTGGCTGGTCTAGGGGCTGGCGTCGTCCTGACGTCCCCAACCGGAGATACCGTTCAGTACGTACTGCAAATATTGTATACAGACTCCAACAACGCAGCCGAATACGAAGCTCTGTTGCATGGTCTTCGGATGGCAGTCTCCATGGGCATTCAACGCCTGGAGGTGCATGGGGATTCAAACCTTGCAATATCCCAAATAAATGGAGACTTTGACGCCAAGGATCCGAAAATGGCGGCCTACCGAAACGCCGTCCTAAAAATGTCAGCTCGGTTCGAGGGACTCGAATTTCACCATGTGGCTTGGGAAAACAATCAAGCGGCGGATATCCTCACCCGCATCGGCGCAAAATGCAACGCGGTCCCCCCCAACATATTTCTGGAAAGGCTGTTCAAGCCATCCGTAGTATGGGAAGGGGACACCGGTAACAATAGTCCGGACCCGGCCAAAATGCCCGATACCGAATACTCTGACACAATCGGAGGCTCCGCCACCGAAATAACACCTTCACCCCATGAAATAATGGTCGTTATCGCCCCGTGGACAGAACCATTCCTGGCCTACCTAACTAGGCAGGAACTTCCAGAGGACCAAAATGAGGCACGCTGCATAGTGCGGCGATCTAAGGCATACAGGGTCCACGAGGGAGAATTGTATAAAAAATCACTACCGGAGTCCTTCAAAGGTGCATATCCGAAGAGGAGGGGCGGAACCTTTTGGCAGAAATCCACGCCGGACTCGGCAGTCACCATGCCGCAGCCCGGGCTCTTGTAAGCAAGGCCTTCCATACAGGATTCTGTTGGCCAACGGCCCGGGCAGATGCACAGGACTTGGTCCAACGTTGCGCCGGTTGCCAGCTCTTTGCAAATCAAAGCCACATGCCACCCACCGCCCTCCGAACAATCCCCATTACGTGGCCCTTCGCGGTCTGGGGGCTTGACATGGTTGGACCCCTCAAAGGGGGAACCCACAAGAAAAAGTACTTACTAGTCATGGTGGATAAATTCACCAAATGGATAGAGGCCAAACATGTTAAAACAGCCGAATCTGGACCAGTGATAGACTTCATATCTGGGGTCGTACACCGTTATGGCGTCCCCCACAGCATCATCACTGACAACGGCACAAACTTCACAGCCGATGAGGTAAAACTCTGGTGCAACAAAATGGGCATTAAGCTCGATTATGCTTCAGTCTATCACCCACAAACCAACGGTCAAGTCGAGCGAGCAAACAGTCTTATAATGAGCGGCATTAAACCCAGATTAGTGCATTCCTTAATGGAGTCTAACACGCACTGGGTAGAGGAGCTCGACTCCGTACTCTGGGGGCTGCGGACCACGCCGAATCATAGTACCGGATATACACCCTTCTAGTGGAGCGTACCGACTGCGGGATGCATCGACTAGTCGACTCGAGCCGAACTCATGGAACGCGGCCAGGCTCTGAAGATTCTACGCCTAGCACCAGACTCTATGTTCGTCCCCTCCCTTTGTCCATTTTTTGCATATACATTATCTGTCTTGTTTTTCCTTCTTCCTTTCTTTTATTCTCTCTCTAGGCCTTCAAGGGCCAACTTGTGCCTCGCTTGCACATTATAGATGTGCCAGCCGCGCTCATCATACCTGGGGGCTTCTTTCACAGAAGCTTAATTATTTATCTGGACTTCAGGCCCCGCACATGCGTCATGCTTCCGCATGTACCTTTTTTCGCCATTATATGCATCGATATGACTTAAGTTTTGGCCAAGCTGGGTTGCCTCGCTCTTGTATTTATGCCCTACGTCCCTGTTAATTCGGCTAGGGCATAAGGGGAGCACCTCTGCGATTGTTACTGCCGGGTCAGCCGGATGTGTACCTCAGACTGGGTGAAGCCGAAAGCTAGCGTTCTTAAGGGAATATTCGGTCGGTGAACAAAAGATGATTTTTATTTATTGTCCATATCTGCCCCCAGATGTTTTTCCTACGTTTCCTATCGCAGTCCGGACATGCACTTTAGGGCATGCTTACCCAGGGAAAGGAACCCTTAATGAAACTATTCTCCCTGGAAGATGTTTCTTACTACCCATGTAATATAACATAACTAGTTGGGCACTTGTATGTTCAAGCACTAATGACCCCTACGCCTGGTCTCCACGCATACCCCGGTTCTTATATAACTGCGTGGGTATTCGGATACACTCCGGACTATCGGGTCCCGAGGTTGAAGCGAAAAGGTTCGCCAAGACAAATGATCTACAATCCGGCTAGAAGGCATCATACATGTCACTTTCATTACATAGTCATGCAGACTGACTAAATTCCTCTTCTATACCATCCAATAGGCGGTCTAGCTTACAATCCTTTTGGGAATACTTTGCGGCTAATTCTACTTGCCCATAAACTAAGCTAATAGGGATCTCTTTTCTGTCGGCCCCACAGGTCCGACCTCGGCCATGTGATTTGGGTCTGCCTTGCTATATCGCGTCTTCACCATGGCCCAGGCTTCTCTGGCACCCTGTCGGTAGGCTGATATCTTCCATAATCGGAAGCGCCGCCGTGCTCCCTTGAGCTTCTCTGCAAGCCCTACAACGCCCTCTGGCAGGGAGACGGACGGCCACAAGGCCTGGGCAACACCCTGCATCACCTGCCGAACTTGTTCGTGCAAATGTGACAGCTCGGATAGAAGATCACCCGCAAACCCGGGCATTTCCTCCGCGGGACGACCCGTCAGCATACCTACAGACATAACGCTATTAGCCGGCTTCTTCGCCGAACTCCTTTAAAAGGATTCGTTCAAGCACTTACTGAAAATGCCGCGCCGAAGCCGCTTATTCTCCTTCTCGAAGTCTGCAAGCTGGCCCCAAACGTCTTTTAGTTCCACGCTCAGCTTAATATTGGCGTCTTGGAGATTGTTTTCTCCCGCCTAACCTCAGTCAGCACGCGTTTGCCAGCCTCTAGCTGCCGCATAACATGCTGGTCCTCCGGATTTTCTCCGGATTCATCTGCAACATCTGTTGTTAGATCTGTAGCCATGCCGCACATTATACGGTAACCATCATTCTTTAAAGTAAATGTTACCAGCAGGTGACTTTTTCGGTTCCTACAATGCGGCCACAACAGCCCGCAGTTGGGTCTTGCATTCCTCTAGCTCCTGTGACAGCCTAGTATTCTTCTCTGTAAGAACCTTCATAATAAAGATGATCCTTAAATCAGTTCTGCTAACTGTTTCAAGTCTCAGGGGCTACTGATACATATAAATCGTCAGATTTACTTACCCGTACATCCTTTACATACTGATCCGTGGCTCTGGCTAGACCATCTTGAGCAGCTCAGAGGTACACCTCTCCAGAATTGAAGGCATCAAATGCCTCTGGTGAGAAACAGGCGTCACGGAGTACGGCCCGGCGGTGCCTATGATTCATGGCGCTTTCCACCTCTGAGTTTGTAGCGGATAATCTATCTTCATCCTCTGTAGGGGGGTTATCCGGCGCCCGCCCCATATCAGCGTCCGCCTCTATGTCCGGTCCTGGCGCCCGGCTGGTGGAAGCATGGTTAGTAACATCGCCGGACATATTCCGGCGAGCGTTTTTTCTGTTAAAGAAACACGGGCGTCATTATATTTCGAGAAAGACGACAACCACGGAGCGGGGTTTTTTATACCTTTGCGCCAGCGTCTCCGTCCTGACCGCCTTCCTTTTTGGCCTACCCGGCCTCGGTGCCTCCTGTTGGCGCGTTGTTGTGGGTTCGACAGGGCATCCCGAATGCCTTCCCTGTAAAATGCCATGTGTATATGGTGGGTGAAGTGTCTGAACGGGGATCCTAGTTTTGGAGTTGGGATTTTTGTTTTTTCTTACGTGCGATGCAGGAGCAGTCCGGGATAGTCGGCCGTAATGGCCACCATGGCATCGTCGCAGCTTAACTGATAGAACTGCCGGTCTATCAGCTCCACGGATATACTCGAATCTTCTTCGAGTCTAGAGTCGAGGGCCCGGTCAGGGTCCTCTGGTTGTGGAGAAGGGTTGCTGACCTCCTTTATGGCTTTTCGCAGTTCCTGCCGTAAAGTGGCAAGGTAAATACTTACAATAAAGAATGCGGGAAAAATGGGAGCAGGGAGATATAACTTACCCAGCTTGGAGGATTGTACATGGAGAACCCATCCCGTGGCTTGATGCGGGTGAACTCCTCTTCCTCACCCTTGAACAATTCGGACAAAATTTTTGCTAAAGCGGCGGCATTGTCCGGACCCTTATGCCCGCAGCGGGTGGCGTCATCCGCCCCGTTATAACACAACAAGGGGTGCCCATGATATTGAAGTGGTTGCACTCCCCGCATTATGCAAATCGACATAACTTCGATTATTATCAATCCTGATTGAGCCAGAGCTTTGATCCGGTTCATCAGATAGAGGACTTCTCTGTTGTCTTCCACCTGGGGGCTCCGTGGGCGCCAACTTCGGTGTTTCTTCAGAGGGGCATTCTTGAACTTAGGAAGACCCCGCCGAATAGGGTCCGGAAGGGGAACGTCCTCCATATAAAACCATTCTGAAGGCCAGTCTTCGGGCGACTTCTTCGGAGTACCGGACAGGTATCCGGTATCGGCGATGCACCATATTTCGGCTCCGCCCACTTGATAAAGTGACCCCCTCTGTGTGTGAGGGACGAGGCAAAATAGCCTTTTCCACATCTCGAAGTGAGCCTCGCAGACCTGGAACAACTCGCAGAGAGCCACATAGCCGGATAGGATGGAGGCGGGGGTAAAATTGTGTAATTGGAGGCCGTAGAACTCCAGGAGCCCGTGGAGGAACGGATGAATTGGAAATCCGAGTCCCCTTAATAGATAGGGAACAAGGCAAACCCGTTCCCCCATAGAGGGACAGGGAAAGCTCTCCGCTTGCTCCCCGCCATTATAGGTGGCGAGCCCAGCTCGAACGGGCACCATGTACGCCGGAGGGAGAAATCCCTTAGTCTGCAGTTCGACTAAACGACTGTGCGGGACTGAACACCTCTCCCAATCACCGGGTTTAGGGCTTCCGGGGCGGGAGGAGGAGTTGCGGAGGTCGGCCATGCTGGAATAGATCTTTCCGTAACGCGCTCTGATGGACTCTCGCTGGGGGAGGATGGTATGGATCGGATCTAAGGATCCCCATCCCTTTAATAGAAAATTTATTTATCTGGCTAGGGGGGCAAATGTAAAAACGCCCTGGCGCTCGTGTTCATTCGATGCGTGGGAGAAAGCCCTTATTGGGAACAGAAGCCAAGAAGTCCAAACATTTATGGGACTGGACACTGCTTTACAGATGTTCGAAAGATGGAGAAGAACCCGCCTTGCAATGCCGACGACAATACTGCGCGCCGGACTCGTCGTCATTGAAGCCTGGTTCGGGGGCTACTGAGGGAGTCCTGGATTAGGGGGTATCCGGACAGCCGGATTATATCCTTTGGCCGGACTGTTGGACTATGAAGATACAAGATTGAAGACTGCGTCTCGTGTCCGGATGGGACTCTACTTGGCGTGGAAGGCAAGCTAGGCAATACGGATATGTATATCTCCTCCTTTGTAACCGACCTTGTGTAACCCTAGCCCCCTCCAGTGTCTACATAAACTGGAGGGTTTTAGTCCGTAGGACAACATACAATCATACCATAGGCTAGCTTCTAGGGTTTAGCCTCTCCGATCTCGTGGTAGATCTACTCTTGTACTACTCATATCATCAATATTAATCAAGCAGGACGTAGGGTTTTACCTCCATCGAGAGGGCCCGAACCTGGGTAAAACATTGTGTCCCCTGCCTCATGTTACCATCCGCCTTAGACGCACAGTTCGGGACCCCCTACCCGAGATCCGCCAGTTTTGACACCGACACTATGAAGATGTATTTGTCCGCTTTGGGTTCGAGCTTTTTCGGCTGAAGCCTTAAGCATCGCAACACCAAATATTAAGAAACGACAACTTTGGTTTCTTGCCAAACCAATGTTCATACGACGTCGTCTCAACGGACTTAGATGGTGCCCTATCTAAAGTGAATGCAGCTGTCTATAACGCATAACCTCAAAATGATAGCGGTAGATTGGTAAGAGACATCATAGATCGCACCATATCTCATAAGGTTCGATTATGACGTCCGGACACACCATTACGCGGTGGTGTTCCAGGTGGTGTCAACTGTGAAACAATTTCACAATGTGTTAAGTGATTGCCAAACTCATAACTCAGAAATTCTCCATCGATCAGATCGTAGGAATTTGATCTTCTTGTTATGATGGTTCTTAACTTCACTCTGGAATTGCTTGAACTTTTCAAACGTCTCAGACTTGTGCTTCATTAAGTAAATATACCCATATATACTCAAATCATCAGTGAAGATGATAAAATAGCGATGTCCACCGCACGCCTCAATTCTTATTGGATCACACACATCAGCATGTACGATTTCCAACAAGTCACTTGCTCGTTTCATTGTACCTGAAAACGGGGTCTTAGTCATCCTGCCCATGAGGCATGGCTCGCATGTGTCAAGCGATTCAAAATCAAGTGACTCCAAACATCCATTGACATGGAGTTTCTTCATGCATCTTACGCCAATATGACCTAAGCGGCAGTGCCACAAGAAAGTGGTACTATCATTATTAACTCTATATCTTTTGGCGTGAACATGTGTATTACCATGACCGAGATTCAATGAACCATTCACATAGGGTGCATGACCATGAAAGGTATTATTCATGTAAACAGAATAACCATTATTCTCTAACTTAGATGAATAACCGTATTGCAATGAAGATGATCTAATCATATTCATGCTCAACGTAGACACCTGATAACATTTATCTAGGTTCAATACTAATCCCCAAGGCAGATGGAGCGTGCGATGGTGATCTCATCAACTTTGGAAACACTTCCAACACACATCGTCACCTCGCCCTTAGCCAGTCTCTGTTTAGTCCGTAGCTTTTGCTTCAAGTCACCAATAATAGCAACTGAACCGGCATCCAATACCCAGGTGCTACCAGGAGTACTAGTAAGGTACACATTAATAACACGTATATACTTTGTGGAAGTTGCCAGCCTTCTTATCTACCATGCATTTGGGGTAATACCGCTACGAGTGATCGTTCCCCTTACAATAGAAGCACTTAGTCTCGGGTTTGGGTTCAACCTTGGGTTCCTTTACTGGAGTGGCAACTGGTTTGCCATTCATGAAGTTTCCCTTCTAGCCCTTGCCCTTCTTGAAACCAGTGGTCTTGTTAAACCATCAACACTTGATGCTCCTTCTTGATTTCTACCTTTTGCGGTCTTAAGCACCGCGAACAGCTCCGAGATCATCTCCATACCTTGCATGTCATAGTTCATCACGAAGATATAGTAGCTCAGTGATAGTGATTAGAGAACTCTATCAATCACTATCTTATGTGGAAGTTTAACTCCCACTTGATTCAAGTGATTGTAGCACCCAGACATTCTGAGCGCATGCTCACTAGTTGAGCTATTCTCCTCCATCTTGTAGGCAAAGAACTTGTCAGAGGTCTCATACCTCTCAACACGGGCATGAGCCTGAAATCCCAATTTCAGCTCTTGGAACATCTCATATGTTCTATGGCGTTCAAAACGTCATTGGAATCCCGATTCTAAACCGTAAAGTATGGTGCACTTAACTATCAAGTAGTCATCGGGACGTATCTATCAGATGTTCATAACATCCACAGACGACGTTGGAGGGGTTGGCACACCGAGTGGTGCATCAAAGACATAAGCCTTCTGTGTAGCAGGGAGGACACTCCTCAGGCAACGGACCTAGTCCGCATCATTGCTTACAATATCTTTCAACTTAATCTTTCTCTAGGAACGTATTGAAACAGGGAGCTACAACGCGAGCTATTGATCTACAACCCTTTTTGCAAAGACAACTTAGACTATTGTTCATGATAAATAAGTTCATCTAATCAAATTATATAATGAACTCCCACTCAGATAGACATCCCTCTAGTCATCTAAGTGATACATGATCCGAGTCAACTAGGCCGTGTCGATCATCACGTGAGACGGACTAGTCATCATCGGTGAACATCCTCATGTTGATCGTATCTTCTATACGACTCATGTTCGACCTTTCGGTCTTCCGTGTTCCGAGGCCATGTCTGTACATGCTAGGCTCGTCAAATCAACCTAAGTGTATTGCGTGTGTAAATCTGGCTTACACCCGTTGTATTCGAACGTTAGAATCTATCACTCCCGATCATCACATGGTGCTTCGAAACAACGAACCTTCGCAACGGTGCACAGTTAGGGGGGACACTTTCTTGAAATTGTTGCGAGGGATCATCTTATTTAAGCTACCGTCGTTTTAAGCAAATAAGATGTAAAACATGATAAACATCACATGCAATCAAATAGTGACATGATATGGCCAATATCATTTTTTGCTCCTTTTGATCTCCATCTTTGGGGCGCCATGATCATCATCGTCACCGGCATGACACCATGATCTCCATCATCGTGTCTTTGTGAAGTTGTCTCGCCAACTATTACTTCTACTACTACGGCTAACGGTTAGCAATAAAGTAAAGTAATTACATGACGTTTATGTTGACATGCAGGTCATAAATAAATTAAGACAACTCCTATGGCTCCTGCCGGTTGTCATACTCATCGACATGCAAGTCGTGACTCCTATTACAAGAACATGATCAATCTCATACATCACATATATCATTCATCACATCCTTTTGGCCATATCACATCACACGGCATATGTTGCAAAAACAAGTTAGACGTCCTCTAATTGTTGTTGCAAATTTTACGTGGCTGCTATAGGTTTCTTAGCAAGAACGTTTCTTACCTACGCCAAAACCACAACGTGATATGCCAATTTCTATTTACCCTTAATAAGGACCCTTTTCATCGAATCCGATCCGACTAAAGTGGGAGAGACAGACACCCGCTAGCCACCTTATGCAACTAGTGCATGTCAGTTGGTGGAACCTGTCTCACGTAAGAGTACGTGTAAGGTCGGTCCGGGCCGCTTCATCCCACGATGCCGCCGAATCAAGATAAGACTAGTAACGGCAAGTAAATTGACAAAATCGACGCCCACAACAACTTGTGTCTACTCGTGCATAGAAACTACGCATAGACCTAGCTCATGATGCCACTGTTGGGGATTGTAGCAGAAATTTAAAATTTTCTACGCATCACCAAGATCAATCTATGGAGTAATCTAGCAACGAGGGGAAGGGGAGTGCATCTACATACCCATGTAGATCACCAAGCAGAAGTGTTGCAAGAACGCGGATGAGGTAGTCGTACTCGTGGCAATTCAGATCACGGTCGATTCCGATCTAAGCGCCGAACAACGACGCCTCTGCGTTCAACACACGTGTAGCCCGGTGACGTCTCCCATGCCTTGATCCAGCAAGGAGAGAGGGAGAGGTTGGGAAGACTCCGTCCAGCAGCAGCACGATGGCGTGGTGGTGGTGGAGGAGCGCGGTACTCCAGCAGGGCTTCGCCAAGCACTACGAGAGAGAGGAGGGAGAGAGGTAGGGCTACGCCTTGGGAGAGAGAGACTCGTGTGTTGGGCAGCCTCAAAACCTCCACTATATATAGGGGGAGGGGAGGGGCTGCGCCCCCACCTAGGGTTCCCTCCCTAGGGGTGGCGGCAGCCCCCAGATCCCATCTGGGTGGCGGCCAAGGGGGAGAGAGAGGGGGGCGCACCTAGGGTGGGCCTTAGGGCCCATCTGCCCCTAGGGTTTGCCCCCTCTCCTCTTGAGGGCGCCTTGGGCCTTGGTGGGAGGCGCCCCAGCCCACCTAGGGGCTGGTCCCTTCCCACTCTTGGCCCACGCAAGCCTCCGGGGCTGGTGGCACCTCTCGGTGGACCCCCGGAACCCTTCCGGTGGTCCCGGTACATTACCGGTGATGCCCGGAACACTTCCGGTGGCCAAATCCACACTTCCTATATATCAATCTTTACCTCCGGACCATTCCAGAACTCCTCGTGACGTCCGGGATCTCATCCGGGTCTTTGAACAACATTCAGTAACCACATACATACTTTCCCTATAACCCTAGCGTCATCGAACCTTAAGTGTGTAGACCCTACGGGTTCGGGAATCATGCAGACATAACTGAGACATCTCTCTGGTCAATAACCAACAGCGGGATCTGGATACCCATATTGGCTCCCACATGTTCCACGATGATCTCATCGGATGAACCATGATGTCAAGGATTCAATCAATCCCGTATACAATTCCCTTTGTCTACTGGTATGATACTTGCTCGAGATTCGATCGTCGGTATCCCGATACCTTGTTCAATCTCATTACCGGCAAGTCTCTTTACTTGTTCCGTAACACATCATCCCGTGATCAACTCCTTGGTCACATTGTGCACATTATGATGATGTCCTACCGAGTGGGCCCAGAGATACCTCTCCGTTACACGGAGTGACAAATCCTAGCCTCGATTCGTGCCAACCCAACAGACACTTTCAGGGATACCCGTAGTGCACCTTTATAGCCACCCAGTTACGTTGTGATGTTTGATACACCCAAAGCATTCCTACGGTATCCGGGAGTTGCACAATCTCATGGTTTAAGGAAATGATACTTGACATTAGAAAATCTTTAGCATACGAACTACACGATCTTGTGCTAGGCTTAGGATTGGGTCTTGTCCATCACATCATTCTCCTAATGATGTGATCCCGTTATCAACGACATCCAATGTCCATGGTCAGGAAACCGTAACCATCTATTGATCAACGAGCTAGTCAACTAGAGGCTTACTAGGGACATGGTGTTGTCTATGTATCCACACATGTATCTGAGTTTCCTATCAATACAATTCTAGCATGGATAATAAATGATTATCATGAACAAGGAAATATAATAATAACTAATTTATTATTGCCTCTAGGGCATATTTCCAACAAGATGAAGGTGTGTGCGATATACAACATACGGTTCACTCGAATGAATTGTTTGTGATTAGGCAACACAAAAGAAACGGCCAGTCAGATCAAGGTGTGTGTGATTGAGGGCATACGCTTCAGAAGGATTAACTATTTACGATTAGGCAACATAACAGAAATGGGTAAGCCAGACCAAAGTGTCTGCGATTGATGGCATACACTTCACATGGATGAACTGTTTGCGATTAGCCACAACAAACTGAAACAATTAGATAGATCAACATGTGTGCGCTAGACGGGCACACCCATTCTAATTAAAATAAGCATGCGCGATGGTAATAACGAGCGCGCACGGTTGTTGGAATAGTGTCGCACTTATAACCGTCAGTAAATTATGAGCATGCGTCCGGTCACATTCCAAATTGCAAACCTATTCACACCGATCAAAACCCAAACGGTTTCCCACTTAGGAGCGTATTACTATGCGGTTATAAATACTACTACTCCAAGATGACTGCACATTCCTCCTCAACTCCTCATCCACAAAAAGTCAAAAACAAACAAGTCATTCATCATTGTTTCCTTACGTCTGCCATGGCCAGCGTGAGTTCTGGATCGAGAGATTGCCACCAGGGAGAGGCGGGCCTGGAAGTGAGAGCACGAGAGATGTCCCTCCTCGCCGCGAAAGCAACCAACATGTCCCGCCGCACGGCCGTATCAGCAGAGAGGTCCCGCCGCGCCGCCGAAGCAGCACGAAGGACCCGCCACACTGTCGATGTAGCAGACTGGTTCGATCACGCCGCAAAAGCAGAAGAGATGTCCCGTCGCACCGCGAATGCAGCAGAGATGTCCTCCCGCGCCGCGGCGGCCTGGCAATATGTCTCGCGGGCAGGCGAGGACTCTTACAGGCGCATGCGTGCCCTCGTCCTTAGGCAGATGGATCAGATCTTCAGGTGGGCGAGGTTGCAGGATGACCTGAAATACTCATTTGAACAGTCTACCGACGTCATCCGGCAACTAAATGAGAGCAATGCGAAGCTCCGGGCCGAACGCGACCTGCTGAGGGCGAAGATCGTCGGAAGTGCGGAGCAGCAAGAGCAGACCACAGCCTTGTTGAAGAGAACCGGCGTCATCGTCGAGAAACTTATGGACGAGAATGCCATGCTGCGCATCGAGCGCAGAAGGCTGGTGGAGGAATCCGTGGATGCTCTCAACCAGCATCTTGAGGACAAGAAAGAGCTCGTCGCCGCCCGCCGCGGAGACTAGTTCTTGTTGTGGCTTCCTTCTTCTTTTGCCCTTGTGTATATCGGGCATTGCCGCATGTGGCTTTTTTTTAATTATGTTTATAAATATGTAAGACAATTATTATCCAATGTCATTGTCCTTATATTCATCATGCTTGCTATAAGTCGCAGTCGATGCTATATAGGTTCGTCGGATCTTACATCAAGATCCGTGCCAAACTTTCTTTTCAGATTTTCATTTTTTTCTCTTAAATCTCAGTCCAGTGAGACATATAGCCACGCCGTAGAATAGGTGTTCGGGCGCCATTAATGGAGACGTTGGGAGGGAGGTGCGCAACGGGTAGCGGTCAAAATGGCTCCCCTCCCGATGAGCAAATTGGTCCGAGATTTGCAAGAAATTACTCCCTTTTTGCGAAAGGGAAGTTTTCATTACTCAAGTGGGAACATTACAGTTTTGCTTACATATAGTGTCAGCCTCATCTGATGTTGAATGCATCCATATGGCCGTCCAAAGCAGCGAATGCCCCATCTGCCCCAAGGCATGGCTGGCTAGGTTCTGCCCATATGAGTCCTTTCTTGAGTAATTCGAGCCCATGCTAGATACCATGCAAGTCGGCGACTCATTTCCTGAAAAACCCACGTCCTCAGTAGAGCCATTAGGGTAATATTCCGCTGTTAGCACCTGTGAATACAAAGAATTCGGTTTTGTGAGGAGATGCCATGCTTGGCGCGCAAGCAGTGCTTTATTAAGCAAGCGCGAGTCCCGGAATCCCAATCCACCCTTCCCTTTAGGCTTCAGAATTTTCCCACGCCAACCAATGTGTCTTTCTTACTGGAACACACATTGGATAAGAAACTACTTTTATTGTATAAAATTGATAGGCATAAGTACTCACATGTACTCCACAAAGAGGCTGAGAAATATTGTATTAATTTCAGAAAAGGTCGTCTTACCTTGTACTGACAATGAGCAGTGACAGAACAATGTCCATTAGGAACCCTACTGCTGGTAAGACACGATGACTTGCAAAACCAGATTGATTAACAATTTAACTAATGGCGCAAAGTAGAAATCCCGATCAGAGAAGAAGAAGAAAAACTATTTTATTGTCTATCCACATGATCTGCAAAACAATTAGAATCGGTACAACTATCACTAATATCAGGAGGAAATACCCTGTCAATTCAATATCTAAAGCTTTTTTTTAATTTCAGAAGCTAATGGCCAAGGATCTTGCAAATTTCTCTACTTCTATATCTATACTCCTATAAAAAAGCGAGTTGGTGGTGATGGTGTGTCTGCCTTCGGGCCATGTGTACTATCCAATCTTGAATCTAAGGCTACGATTGAGATGAGAGTGTTGGGCGAAGCTATGATACTCTGGAGGTTTTCCCTTCTCTCGCGACACAGATTATTCTAGAACCACCCCAAATTTCCTCGTCGCTGGCCGACTCCCTTTCCCTGTGATCGTTGGAATTGAGTGGGCAAGGGTGACGTCTGTCGTATAGCTGTAGTTGTAGATAGGATCTCAGTAAATCGGATTTGGCTTTGAGATCTCCCCTGCGTCATCACTCCTTCTGGATCTGGTCGTGCAGGCTATCAGAGAAGGAGAACTGCACACGTTGACCGGCATCGACGGATAGAGTCGAAGGAGATAGCATAATTTGGCCAACACTATTGATGGGAGGGGGTGCTTCTGGCAGGGACGCATTTCTTGCATCATCACGGACCCGAGGCCGACCGGAATCGGCGCCGAAAGGTGCCGTGTGAAGAGCCTGTTGTGCGGCGACGGTCATCGGGTTCGGGGAATACGAGTGCGACACAGATGTCGTGGTGGCCGAGAGGCAATGTGATGGGCGCTCCGGTTCCACCTCGTCGGTGTGATCGGGGGATGGAGACCGACGGAGCCACGACAAGCGGCAGTCGGGAGTAGCTAGGAGGGACGACCGGGGGCAGCGGAGGCAAAGCAGGCAGCGGTCAGGAGCAGTTGGGTCCTGGGGATTAACATGATGGAAAGTCCGGACAATCACATTTCTCCCCCACATATGGTATGTATTTGGGGTAACCCGGATTGTCTAGATGATTGAATTTTGGAAGCTCGTACA
Organism: Triticum urartu; assembly: GCF_003073215.2. Taxonomy (NCBI): domain Eukaryota; kingdom Viridiplantae; phylum Streptophyta; class Magnoliopsida; order Poales; family Poaceae; genus Triticum; species Triticum urartu. The sequence goes on along the minus strand of NC_053022.1, from coordinate 447,937,495 downwards.
TATCCGAACGTATGAGGAAAAAAGGGCTTCTGCCTTAGAGATAATCTTAATCATTTTCATTTATATGTATTGTAGTCCGTAACAATGCACGAGCATTCTACTAGTAGGGATAGAGTGTGCGTGTGTGTTCATATAAATGAGTGTATGCACGTATGTATGAGCGCTTGCATCTGTACCGATGTTAAAAAAACTACGGTGCTCAGCATGATATTTACTTTGCACAGGGTGATATAGAAAAGGGAACATTAGAAATACCATTTTTTGGCGGAAGTGAATGGGCTGCCCACGTGTAGCACGCTATGATTTTGTTTACGTAACTCTTTTGTGGTGAATGATTTTTTTAATCTGACAGTGTGTAGTACGCTACGATTCTTGGCCTATATTTATTTCCAAGTAGTTGTACTGCCTCACCCTCACGTGTAAAAATCGGATTCGTGACTCTACCGAACTCGTGGTTCCTCGAGAACCTTCTCGCCCACCGGGAAAAACAATAGAACCGAAATTCCCAGCCACGGAAGAAAACAGGAAACGGACCCCCTGTCCCCGCCACACAAATGGCCCAACAGTAACGCGACGCCGGGGGTCCCCACTGGCGACTGGCCCCCACCCAGCGCCAACTGGTGCCACGCGAACACGCCCTATTGGCCACTGGCCGCGCAATCCGCGCCCGCCAAAGGCTGCTGCGACGCCAAGCCCCGAGACGGGACGAGGCGAGGCGAGGCTCCACCCGCCAGCCACCAACCAACCAACCGGGCAGCCACACGGCGAGGCGGCCCCCATGCCTCCCCAGCCAAGCGCCAGCCGCTCCGACCCGCACCGCGATTAAAATCAAAATCCACCCGCGTCCGACTCACACCCGCGGGCGCCAGGACGCTCGCCCCCCGTCACACACATCGTCGACGCGACGCGTCCGTTTATAAATAGCAAAACCGTATGATTATAGGCTAGCCCAGCCCCCAAAGTTAGCGACGCGCAAGGGGGAAGGAAGGGAGGGCGGACGGAGAACGGGCGCGCCAGCGTGAGACGGCGACGACGCTGGGAGGAGGAGCGCGCGACAGGCAGCCCGCCAGCGGTTTGCCTTGCCAGCGACGGAAGGGAGGGAGGAGAGGAGAGGAGAGAGATAAAACGAGAGCGCCCCCCGGCCCCGGCCCGGAGGCGTGACCGGCTCCTCTCCGACTCGTCCTCTTCCTCTTCCTCTTCCCGCGGGGAGGCGAGGGGGGGAGGAGGGGGAGGGGGGGGGGGGGGGGGGGGGGGGGGGGGGGGGGGGGGGGCGCGGCGCCCGCCCACCGCGGGTCGTTGGCGGGGCGCGATGGCGAGGTTCATCCTGGGCCTGGTGGAGCTCGGGGTCAGCGCGGCCGTGCACCTGCTCTTCGGCTTCTACGTCTTCAGCACGGCCGTCGCGGCGGACATCTCGCAGGCCGCCGCCGCGTCCGGGTGCCCGCTGCTGCGCCGCCCGCCCCCGGCCGCGGGGCTCGTCGACGTCGCCGCCGCCGCGGCCGAGGAGGAGGACGAACGCAGGGGCGTCGTGCTCGACGGCTCGCCGCCGCCCATCGTCCTCGTCCACGGCATATTCGGCTTCGGCAAGGGGGTACGTACTTACCTGTGGCTGGCGGGGCGGGCGGGTGTTCGGTGAAATGCCGGCGAGGCGTACTCACGCGTTCCTGTTTTTTTTATCTGCGCGCAGAGGCTCGGCGGGATGTCCTACTTCGCCGGCGCCGAGAAGAAGGACGACCGCGTGCTCGTGCCGGATTTGGGGTCGCTCACCAGCATCCATGACAGGTGGGTGGGTGGCAAAATTACCAAAGTTGTTTCATCATTTGGTGGTTGGACACCCATTTAAATCTCGACGAGCTATCCTGAATTCGCTTATTACTATTATTAAATCTAGCTAGCAGTATAGTATATTGGGTGGAATTTGATTGTTGGGGAATCTGGTGGCTCTGCAGGGCGCGGGAGCTGTTCTACTACCTCAAGGGGGGACAGGTGGACTACGGCGTGGAGCACAGCCAGGTTTATGGGCACACGCGCTTCGGGAGGATCTATGAAACAGGTGAGGATTTGGACGAACAGAGCATCACCCTGGCACTATGGCCTCGCATGAGTTTGGATTTAGAGTTCTTCATTTCTGGTTTCTAATCGTGTGCAGGGCATTATCCTGTGTGGGACGAGCAGAACCCTGTGCACTTTGTGGGGCACTCGGCCGGCGCGCAGGTTGTGAGGGTGCTGCATCAGATGCTCGCTGAGAAGGTACAACAAGAGATTTCAGATCTTACTCAGAAACGATAGCTCTTTGTTGTTGCTTGTTGGTGGTAGAATGTTCATGCTTATCCTATGCTTTCCGAGGGGCTTTTCTTGTGATCAGGAGTGCAGGTTCGAAGCACCCAAATTAGCATCACTGCATTTGCATGAAGCTTAAAGCGCTTTTCTATGGATGGTCCAAATAATCTGTTTTTAATGTTGGCAGCATCCATTGTTATCTTTTCTTTTCTTTTAATTATGTTGTTTGCAGTGCAATTTTGCATCTAAAATGAGCATCTCTGTTTGATTGCGTGGGCCCTTTTTTCGGCTTTATGCATGTGGCTTGTGGGTCTTGCTTGTTGCATTTCTATGCCGGGAACTTGGTGGCATGCTGCTCTAGCGAACACTAGCCATGCCCATCTTGCATGAGAAATTCATGCTGCCAAAATATGACGAAATTTCACAGGACAATTCTGTACTCAATAATCACTAATTTTAAATATTTAGTGTTAAAATTCAAATAGACTTACGGCACATTGTTATTTGAGAGTAAGGGTCCAACAATTTTGGCCATCTAATTCTAACACACTGTTCAATACTAATGTCAGGCTTTCCCTGGGCATGATACTTCTGAAGACTGGGTTCTGAGCCTTACTTCCTTGTCAGGCGCCCTTAATGGAACCACACGGACTTACTATGACGGCATGCTGTAAGTGTTGACTTGAACTCGTAAAATTAGTGTGATATCATACTATTATTTTTCAAAAGGCAATGTGATTCCATATTGTGTGTCTCCATACCATTGTCATCATGTTTCACTTCCTATTAATTTCAGGGCTGAAGATGGGAGATCCATGAAATCAATTTGTCTTCTTCAGCTCTGCAGGCTTGGAGTCATTGTCTATGATTGGCTGGACATTCCTTGGCTGAAGAATTACTACAATTTCGGTTTTGATCACTTTGAAATGTCATGGAGAAAAGTTGGTTTTTCTGGTTTAGTTGATCTCCTGCTAGGGAATACTGGGCCGTTTTCCTCAGGAGACTGGATTCTCCCTGACCTCACAATTCAAGGATCTCTAAAAATTAACTCCACCCTCAAGACCTTTCCCAATACATTCTACTTCAGTTATGCTACAAAGAGAACTCGGAAGCTATTTGGAATTACAGTACCATCAAGCGTCCTTGGAGTTCACCCGATGCTCTTTCTCAGAGTTCTCCAGATGTGTATGTGGCGGCACCCTCAAAACGCGCCTCTACCTTACAAAGGATACAGGTGAAATCCTCTGCTCCAAAGCCAAGTTCATAGATTATGCTGCTTACATTTCCCCCTTTTTATCTTGTAGAAAACCTTACAATTCATTACTCGTGCACGTTATTAATCTTCTTACTGATGATACTCAGGGATGAAGATTGGGAAGATAATGATGGGGCTTTGAACACAATCTCCATGACGCACCCTCGCATTCCCATAGAGCATCCTAACCGTTTTGTAGTGGATGATTCTGACTGCAATCCTTTGCAACCTGGGATATGGTTAGTACCATGTTACTAAGTCTTGCTGTGAAGTTCTTACTGGAACGACATATATCCCTTTCCTTTTTATCTGATAAAAAATACAGTTATGCATGAATTTCTTGTTTCAACAGTACTAACCAAATTCGATACTAAATTCAAATGGACGATAACCTGGGTGGTGTTGAAGACACATCGCCCATTTTTGTGCTTTGTTCACGTAAAACTATACATGTGCTTTCCTAATTTTTTTTCCGTTGATTTGTAGGTATCACAAGATCATTGAGGGTGATCACATTCTTTTCATTGTAAATCGGGAAAGAGCTGGAGTGCAGTTTGATTTGCTGTATGATGGCATTTTCGAGCGCTGCAGAAAGCATGCATTTAGGAAGAGACCCCCTATCATGCCAAACGAAACAAGTCAATAGAAGATTAAACTAAGCATTCTAGGTAGTAGTGAGGAAGAAACAAGGTGGCCATGGAGCTTTTTTCGCTTCTCTTCATCTCCGCCCTCCATGCACTTGGATGTAACTTCAACATTGTAAACTGTAAATTAATTTGTCCATTTGAGCAAATGGCACGCTTGATACCGCCGGTTCTTGGAAGGAGGGGTTTTGCAACTTGCTTTCCGCTGCCCTCACGGCACAATGCAAGGAAGGAGGGGTTTTGCAACTTGCTTTCCGCTGCCCTTACGGCACAATGCAAGGAAGGAAGCTTGTAATCGAGCAGGAGGTTACAGATCAATACCAGCATTTATCTATGACCTTAATGGGGCTTGTACATATTAAGGATTGTATCTAAATTGTATCCATGGGGCTACTTTGTATGTTAGGCAATGGTTTTGACGGAAGAGCTGGTCTATGATTGCACTGTTTATTTCAGTGAGTTTGTCATTTGAATTGGGTAGCAATTATAAGGGTTGGATCTCTGGAGTCTTCTGATAAGCTAGACCAAATTATCCATGGTTGTTGACTTGTCATCAAGTGTCAGTACCAACAAAGCACCAACTGCAACAGCTTGTTGTGATTCTCCTTTGATCCTCTTGTGATCAGGTGTGCTGCACAAGTTCTCGACGCCTGGACCATCGTTTTCCGCTGCTGCTGTTGTTTGGTCTCCACTTCTTGTTTGTAGTTATTGTCCTGTGACGGGGAACTGGCCGAGTGTTTCAAATCTGTTTCAAGCATATACATAGGTGTTGGATGTATTTATCCATGGGATATAACTTTATGGGTGCGTGGTTCGAGAGAGTATCAGGTAGAGTAAACTACACTTCACTTGCACTAGTCTGCTTTAATGAGTCCCAAAAGTAGGACCGGCTCCGTGAATGAATATTTTCCTTTCTTACTTTTTTTTAGGGAAACCATGATACTGATCTGACTTTATTAATTAGATAGGTGTTACATCAGATTAAAGAAATCAAAACAAGCGTTGCGAGGCGTACTTGGGACCCGAGCAGAGCCTCTTCCCCAAGAAAATTCTAGGGTTCCCCTGCCTTCCGCCGGCGCCGTCGTCGGTCCGCCTCGTCTCTGGTGGCCTTAGGGCCATGGCGGCGTGGTGGATCTCGGCCCTTGTCGGCGGGAGGGCTCTATTTTCAGTTGTTTTTTCGTGTTTTGTTAGGGTTTGTGTCCTGCTCAGGAAGACGAGATGGCGACGGCTCCTTGAAGATGAAATAAGTTTCTCCCGCCTAGCACCCGTCCTGATGGTGTGTCTAGCATCGTCGGTGGGCGTGTGGAGATGTGTCTCTGGCGGATTTGTCCTTGGTGGATTTGCTCGGATCTGGTTGTAGTTCGTCTATGTTCATGTGTTTTCAGGTTGGATCCTTCTGATCTACGCTACTCTTCAACGGCGGCGATTGCTGTGCTGCTACGCTGGTCCTATTGGGGCTTAGCACGACGACTTCCCGACTGCCTACTACAACAAGTTTTACCCGACTCCGGTGAGGGAGGGGCGATGACGGCGGCGCGCCTTCGACTCGCTTCAGTGCTTGTAGTCGTCGCTAGGTGTTCTATGAATCTGGATGTAGTTTTTATTATTTCTGGTGTTCGTTGTACTGCCATAATTGAAGATGAATAGACTGAAAGTTTTTTCAAAAAAAAAAATCAAAACAAAAGCGACCAACAGAAAAAAAATACATTAACACGGCATCGCATCAAAGCAATTTAAAGTTGCCATCTCTATCTTCGCTAATTGCATCTTCATGTTCTTCTACGCACCCGATAAAGAATTCGCAGAAAACCATGCCTTACAATATACCTAAGGCCTTATTTGGCACTAGAGTTTTTCCAACGCCAAAGGGATTGGGAATGAGAAGGGATCTTGTGAACCCCTCCCCTTCACCCAATCCTCTCAACCCCTCCTAATCCCCAAATTGCAACCTCCATAATTTTTCCTCCCTCATCTTTTCCATGTGTACTCAAAATTCTACTTTGGCTTGGCATAGATTCTAACTAGATTTTGCCTGGATGAACATCAAACTATTGAACAAAAATTATCTCTTATTGACATTGTACATACACGTTTTTAGACTGCGGAAATGACAAGTGACATTTTTATACACAACTAGACTAGATACTTAGATAGGCATGTCGAATAAACAACATGCTAACTATGACCGCTAGTCGGAGTCCGAGTCCACCTCCTCGTTAGGGGCCCTCCAATGCGTGCACTCGACGTCAGGGTGGCCTACAACCGGGGCCAACTTGACCAGGACTATGACTCCAACTATTTGGGCCAAACTTGTAGGCTGCCCGACCCTTTTACTACATAGCTTCGCTGACGTGCTTTACCGACCATGTCATTGGGCGCCAGATCTATGTATCGCCTACTCAAGGCGGAGCTCGGGGTTGCCTCTGCCACGGGGGCTACTAGGTCGGCCCAGTACCGTAGTTGTGGATGTGTTTTTTTTCTTTATTCGGTTTGTTATCGATTTTTCAAGTTTGAAGTGGTTTTCTCTGGTTTTTACATTCTCTTTTTTCCTATTCTTTTATTTGGTTTATTTGCTTCTTTCTTTTGTTCTCACCAGTTTTCTTATTTCTTTTATTTTATTTTCCTTTCCTTTTTAACACATGTCTGCATTTTTTTGTACACACTATACATTTTTCGTGTACACCGGGAACATTTTTTATAGACCTTTAACATTTTTTCAAATATAGATTTTTTCGGAACTTCAGATATAGATTTTCATTTTCATTTTTCATACATATTGTACATTTTGTGTGGGAAAGTATCTAGTGCACCGGTGCTTGTGGTTCTACCGGTGCACCGAACGCCCATAGCACATTTAAAAATATGAAAAAAATTAGCCCATTCACATAATCTCGATCTTATTTTTCGCAAAATTTTAACTCAAACTTTGAAACATTGCTCGAGGTACAAAAATCACAAAATTGACACTGAATAGTACACAGCATAAGGTGGGCTTTAGATTTGGCCCATTATTACATTAATGCTAAATTTGTCATTTTTGTATCTCGCGCAATGTTTCGAATTTTTATTTGATTTTTTGTGACAACATAGACCGACGTTATGTCAATGTGCTACATTTGTTTCAGATTTTTTGAACAGTTTTGAACGTGTTGCGGCATCCGGTGCACCAGCAGCACCACAAGCACCAGGTGCACCAGATACTTTTCCCATTTTTTGTATACATATACTCCCTCCGTTCCAAATTACTCGTCGTAGAAATGGATGTGTCTAGAACTAAAATACATCTAGATACATCCATACCTGCGACAAGTAATTCGGAACGGAGGGAGTATAAAATAATTTTTATACATGTTTAATATTTTTCAAATACATATTTTTGAATATTTTTTCATATATGTGTTAAACATTTTTCAAATACATTTCAAACATTCTTTCGAATGATACAAAATATTTTATTAAACTATGAGAACTTCTTTTACATTGTGTAGATATTTTTTAAATGTCAAAAAAGTATTTTAAAAATGTATACACATTTTTAACAATGCAAAGTACATTTTTTGAATGTTCTGGAACATTTTTTGTCTTGAATTACTCGACTTTTTTTTACACTGCATTACATTTTCCAAAATTGTCGCGTGAACATTTTCTAAACGTCATGAAATTTTTTCTTGAATGCTATCAATATTTTCTTAAATTATATTGTGTTAACATTTTTGAAATTTGCGATGAACATTTTAAAGAATCTTAAGCACATTAAATTTTCTGGAATAGTATTTCTAATATTTTTAAAATATAAACAAAAAAATTATTAATGCCGAGTTAGGTTGGCCACCTGTCATTTTAAAGAATTTTAAGCATCATTTGTCTTGCATAAAGCGAGACATATCACCAGGTGTCATTGGGTGGGTGATATGTGGGTCAGGGTCCTGCAGGCCTGACCCATGTGATCAAAGAAATCCAGAGTTACAGTTAAAAAAAACCGAAGTAAATTAATATTCAAATTAAAAGTAGACAAATATGTTTATGTTTCAAACCCAAGCTGCAATCCTGGACGGGTGAAGTGTGGAATCATTTTCATTGCCTTCGTGTAGAGAACTAGCAAAAGCATCATGCGGATGTCTTTTCGTGGTGAATTTTTGCAGAAAACTAAAATGCTTGTTGATGTTCATCCACGCAAAAAATCAGATTTTTTTATTCCACTTATATTATTTTGTAAAATTTATGCGTTTGTGCTCGGGATTAGCGTAACACTTCCTTTTCTGAATCAGGAATGTGCCTGCAAGCATCGTTTGCATACAAAACAGCACATTGCGTCTCTGCAATTGTCAATTCAAGATGATGGCACTAACATCCATTGCATGATGATGTAATTCTTCGAGGCTTGATATTGTAAGGTGCTAAGTATTTTCTCCATTTCAGATTACTTGAAATTATATTTATCCTAAGTCAATTTGTTTAATGTTGATCAAATATAAAAGAACATGCTAATAACTAAAATATTAAATATATGGATTATAAAAATATAGTTTATGACAAATCTAATAAAGCTAATTTGGTATTGTAGATGTTAATATATTGTTCTATGTACTTGGTTAAACTTAAGGTCCTCTTTGGATTGCAGAAATTCTGTATAAATTTGTAGACTCTAACCCTTTGGATTCTTCCCAAGGATTGGTGGCACGTAAATTCCCACAGAATGGATTCATTTGCCTCAATTTCATAGAAATTTGAACATCTGGTCCAACCACTTGGACTCAATCGCGTTGGACCAAGGTGATTTTCCTCTATTCCATCCAAACAACTATTCATATAGTTCTCCTGTGTTTGTAAACCCATGTTTTGTACTATTCCCGTGTTTCACAATTCTACAATGTAAAGAAGACCTATGTAAGTTTGAACCAAAAACAATCTTCACAAAAAAAAAACTTAAAGACAAAGCTAGAACTTAACATACTCCCACCATTCCAATGAATAAGGCACACACACATCCCCAAATTCAATTTTGACCATAAATTGAACCAACACTACATATTTTTGTGACTTGAAAATTATACTATTGAAAAGTTCTTTTGTTCAATGGTATAATATTTATCACATATAACCAACATTTGATAGGTCTAAATTATCATCAAAGTTGAAATTTGGGATGCGCCTTCATTGGAATGGAGTAATATGAAACAGAGAGGTACTCTTCAGATCATATTCACGCCCCAAATCAGATGAATCTTCTTACTCAGGATTTGGGAAAATGTAAGTTGGATTCCTCCAAGATTCCTACTTGTCGCGAACAAAAAATATAAAACTGAGACCCAATCTTTTTTTTTTTGAAATGGAGGCATAAGATTTGTCTCATCAATTAAATAAGAAGAGAATAGATTTTAGAGTTTTACAACACCCACAAATACGGCATAGCAATTACTCGCCCATAAAAATATTTCCTAATTTCTTTGCGCCCGCGGTCACCCAAAGCTTGGCCTCGTGGACAATGGCAGTGACGAAACACCCGTGCATTACTTTCATTCCAAATGGTCCAGGAGACAAGCATGATGAGAGAGGCCAAAGCTTGCCGATTGGGGTTGCGATTGTCGGTTCTCTTGTCCCACCATTCGTAGACGGATTCATCCGTGTGCCACTCGGATGTATCTATGTGCGCGAGACCAAGCCTCTCAATGAGAGACTTCCATATCCGAATTGTAAAACGGCACTTGAAGAAAATGTGGGCATCCGTTTCTTGCTCCCTATTGCAAAGTTTGCAGAGGCCACAATTTGGCCAACCTCGTCGCTGTAAACGATCGGCGGTCCAAATCCTATCTTGTATTGCCAATCACGCAAAAAAATTAACCTTTGGAGGTGCCCATGCCTTCCAAACCATACAGTCCAAGGGGGAAAGAGTCAAGCCTAAGAATTGAGCCTTGTACGGGGAAAGAGTAAGCCTAAGAATTGAGCCTTGTACGCAGTGGCCGCCGTGTATATCCCGTCGTTTCGCGTGCTTTCAGAAGATGGTATCTTCAGTTTGCTCATGAAGGTGGACATCATTCAGGAGAATCCAAAGAGTGAAAAATTCCCAGATGTGGGCTGCGGTTACAACCACGACTCGGAGCAATCCTATCAAACCCTCTGATACACCAGGTGGTTCGGAACTGCATGCACATATGCCCATAGTTTCTGTCAAAAAGATGCAAGTTTGCATTGTCCACTGGAAAAGGTATTTTATCCTTGATACACACAATCTATGAGTCAACACAACGGTATACACATGGCACAGGGGAAAGCAACAACAAGTCAAGAAAGTCAACAAGTCAAGAAAGTTAATCTAATCTAACATCCACTATGGTGCCATGGTGGGCAGTCGCTAAACAAGTACCTCTTTACTGGAGCTGCAAGCACCCCTACTCTATGTGGGTGGAACACGGCAACACAGGCCGTGAAACACAATATAGCAGCCACTGCCACAGTTGCGACAAGTCGCGTTCTCATCATACCACTTGGAAAAGGAGCAACCAAGGCGGGATTAAGCCATCTAGCATTCATCTCAGGGGCGCGGCACTGCCTGTGTGACACAGCTTCATTAGTCACAAGCGGCACACTTACTTCCTCTTCACACTCGGCATTGGTTGAGGGCAAACAGAAATCATCACTGGCAGTGACATTCTGCAAAAAGATTACAAAACATCGTTGTAATTCAGTTAGCCATATGCAAAATGACTGAATGATGATGCCACTCCAAAAGGTTACAGATAAACGTGATACTGATGCTCCTAAGCTTACATTTTCATAAAGACAAACATCCTCTGCCATGACAACCCTAGGACCAACTCAATGTTGACACATAATTTGTAAAACTAATTCTACATGAGAACAGAATGGTTCCAGATTTAAGTGCTTTCAAACTAAAAACGATTATCTTCTTAAACAATCAACATAGACAGATGGAAGCTAAAATAACCAAAATACGACTATACATAGATGTTTATCTAAGAACCGTGGCCAGTATCACGATTTCCCCTGATTTTCTGTACTACTGACCATGAATTGCATGCTTGTAGCGCGCAATGGTAATGAGCTGATGATTACTTTTTCAGAAGAAAAGAAGAAATTCTCAATAAAACGCACAACTGAAAATTCAAAATAATGTTATCAATTGAACTTGCTCTGCTTATCCAAAACTTGCAACTGATTTAATGTAAAAAAAAGCATAAACATGCAGAGATTCTTGCATTAGCTGAGTTCGAGAAGAATATTTAGCGTGGAATTAATAGGGCTTGCACCACAATAGCACTTACTTCTTTACCAAGTGGCACAGAAGTGCCCAAGCTTGGCTGGTCTGAAACGCTATCACCACACCACCTTGTTTGAAGCTGTGTTTCTTCGTTGTGTTTAGCTCTCTGATCAACAATGATTCGAGCATGTCTTATATACCCAACAAATGCTGTGACATGATGTTCCAACCGCCCACTTTCCAGGTTAGAAAGAATCTCAGAGCCTATGATGTTGTCCGATGACTTCACAATCATTTCAAGAACATTGGTAAAATTGTTTTGTATCAAGAACTCCAACACACATATCCATCTCTCAACATTTGTTTTACTCAGTAATTTTTTAAATTCATCTGGAGAAGGCTTCTTTATTAACCACCCAATCTCTATCAGGAATCCTGACATTGCAGTTTGTTGAAGCTTCCAATGCTCACAAGGATCAGAAGTAATACCAGGGAACTCTCCATTTGCACTCTTGTACTTGGAAGAACCACAAAGAGCATCTTGTATCCTCTCTAGTTCAAAACACAACTGTTTGCTACAGAAAAGGATAGGGACAAAATTTGATAGCCCAAACACGTTTTCCACCTGTAGAAGGAAAAAAAACTGAAAATATAGAACTGCAATCGACGATCATCATATATAACTACAGAAAGTGTCGAAGAATGACAACATAAGCTGAACTGTCACGCAGTTAGATAAATGGTAATTGCTATTCTTGCAACAGTGAACCATTTTGGAACCCCTTAAATATTACAAATATAGCATAAATAATGGGTTTATTGTCGTCTTTTGCTATGTTATTTCAAGGTGTAAATTTTGGCTCTTCTTTAAGGCAGCGTTTCAGCTCCTGTGAAGCATATGCTCCTAAATGAACAGTAAAATTGTTTAAAATGCTATAAAAATTCAAACAACACTGTTTTTATTTACAATATACCTGTATGTCTTTTATCGGCTTGCAAAGTTTCATGGACATATTTTGTGCCCTGGACAAAAAAAACAAAAACTGGTGCTCTACAAAAGCGATTTTTTTTTTTCGCACAGGCCACAAAACTCATCTTTTTTCCATGAAAATTAATATGCACACATAGGACACAGCAGGACATGTATATACTTTTTCAGATTTGTTTGACATTAAGGGCATCATCATTTGTTTCACACCAGGAGCATATGCTCTTGGGTGCTGATGTGAATATCCGGTTTTATACACCTATACTTTTAGCGCCAATAACAATAGTAGCTCACTAGCCAGTTTTGTTATGCCAAACAAGAATACATTATCTTTGCTGAAATTGTTCCAAATACAAATGCCATATTGATGCTGTGTATCTTTATCACAGGAGAAATTAAGCATGAACCATAAATCCCCACTATGCACTTGCTTCCTATAGTTTTCAATCGTCAAGTACTTTGTGATGCAAGTCTGTTTTGCCCGTGTTTTCTGCAAAGGGCACATATGATCTTACTATTGTACAGAAACTTGCAATTATTGTCCAGCTTCTATGACATTAGTTTTCACTTCTTGAAGTGCACAAACCAAAGTTGGTGAATATGAACCAAAGTGCCCCAAAGCCCTGTGTGCGATGTAGAGCAGCTAATGTCTCTTTGAGTATTGATGCCTTATTTGAGGAATCAGTTCAACATCACACTGTTTGGAAGGGATGGCTTAAGCTTAAGCCTAAGCAGGGTTTTCTATTAATTGGTACAACTGTCAGGCTGGTCATGGCTAAGAATTTAAAAGTATAGCTTAAGTTCGTACACACTAATAACTATCTACATAGGACTGACAAATCATAACCGAACTAATATCAAACACATGCAACCTAGATGGATGCCACTAGAAAAGATTAGTTAATATGCACCAGACTCTAAAGTATGGAGGAATTCGATTGGTTTTGTCGCAAACTTCACTTACTTCCACAAAACCAGGTCCATGAGTATCCGGCTTTGTTTGAGTGATGTTTATCCGGAAAACTTCGTGGTGAGAATCAAATGTAGAAGCACCATTTTTCACGCAACCAAAGGTTTCACGAGACGTTAGACGGCAACAATCATGCTTCAAGTACTCTCCATCAAACGATAGAAGTGATCTGCCATGAGAAACATAAATTGAATGGTGATTCAAGCACCCATAGAGCATTGTGAACCACACACAAATTCATAAGAAGTGTTCATCTATGAAGCTTATAAGGAACTGTCTCATGTGGATTCACTTCATGCACAAATTTAGTGTTGGAACCAGGAAAACTAAATCCACAAACGAGCACTTAAGATGCATAAAGTATAACAATAGAAGGGCATCGATCATAAACCAGAGTGTTCTCCCGATGATCAACAATTATCAAAAGAGATAAATGACAATTTTTTTACTTGGACGCTAAAGCTATTTCATGCAGAAATTGTGCGTGCCGAGACAGTTTGTGCCTGAAACTAACAAAACAAAACAAAAATGCATACTGAAGCCACACTACACTCACATTCACTTAGTTATTCCTCCAAGTGACAGGAATAGGCTAAAATCCAGGAATGGTTCATTTAATAACTTGACCAACTAAACAAGATCACTTAATAAAAATATAAAACACGAGGTTATGGGGAAACAGTGCATATTTACTTTAGTACTCCCTCCGTCCGAAAATACTTGTCATCAAAATGGATAAAAAGAGATGTATCTAGAACTAATATACGTCTAGATACATCCCCTTTTATTTATTTTGATGACAAGTATTTCCGGACAGAGGGAGTAGAAGCTAAGATCAAACTTTACCGCGGAGACTCTGGAAAGCCCACATCACAAATTTGTGACAATAGACACTAAGGTTAGAAAATAATACATACAGCAGAAGTTTCAAACAAGAAATGTTGTACCGCAATATACATGGTAGAAAAACAGCCAGCAGAAATCACCACAACGTCCAAGGGCATATTATACCTGAATTTAGGCTGATCAAGAGAACTTCCACAAAGGAGTAGTTCAATAGGCTTTCCTGCTTCAAACCATGTTGGATGAACACAATGGATCCTGGGGGCTTGTACCTCTAATCTGGTACTCATCAATGTTGCTCCATCTTTAGTACAGATATTAAAAATCCTCGGTTAATAATCAGATACTTTTGTCATGAAAAGTTTAAAACAGAAGATGTAATAATATATAAGTTTAAATGGCAATAGTTCCCGCATTAACTGGGAAATGCTCAAATCTTTGAACAGTTCATGATTATAGATTAAAACTGCGCACGTAAGCGGAATGGGAGTATGTTAAGGATCCTTGCATCAAACAATTGAAAACAAAGGGGTTATCTTCTCATGAGAAAATTCTTCTGGACAGATACATAATTCAAAGGCTCTACAGCATATAGTAGGCTAGTAGCACATGCAAATAGTGCAACTCCCTCCGTTCCTGAACACATGTCATTCCAAAGTCAAATTTTGTTCCTGGATACATGTCATTTTAATATTTCAAGATAACCTTACACCAATTTTCCATTGCATATCCATCTTTGGCTATTTCCAATCATTTATTAATATGGACTAGAGTAAAACACATCTTTCATATGTGATAAGTTGTCCAATAAAGGGGGTGATGCAATCTTTTCTGCATACATCTTTGTTGCAGAGTAAATTCCTAAAACAGTATGCATTCAGCAAAGGAGGGACTACATAGTTGTGTACGAACAATATAGTTCAAGAATGATATACAAATATTACTATACTTGAAATATGTCATGGAATTGAAAAGTACATGGCACACACCTTTCAATACTTGAAATATTGTGTTATTGGCATGAACAAAAAAGGCCCCTTTGCCCAATAGAAGACTGCTCGGAGCATTTACCAAGTTTCTGACAAGATTTGCTGTATCTTCTGATAACTGCCAAGAGAAATGCAGATATGAATTGCGGGCACTCAATGATATGTTGAAGAAAGCTAAAAAGGTTATGATATAATTTCACGGCAAATCCAGCAAAATCCTTTTGAAGTGGACTCCCATAAGTGGTAAAAATTGACTTGCACAAGCCATAGAGACATCAATTCTGGACTGGTGGTAGTACTACAGTTATCAGTTCGCATAAGTTACACAGTACAAAATGATATTTTAAAAACCAGGCTGTGTTTGATAGCAAAGTATTCCTTCTGTAAAGAAATATAAGAGCGTTTAGATCACTAAAGTAGTGATCTAAACGCTCTTATATTTCTTTACGGAGGGAGTATTTTTTAAGTATTTGAGGAATACTACAATTTTAATTACTGTGACCTGTTTGGCTACCAATACTAGAGTATTCTCAAAATCAGAGTATTTTCTCTCTAATAAAAAGAACCCTGGGCCTCTTCTTTTTTTTAAAAAAAAAAGCAGGCGAGTAAACGACTTGCCTCGCCATTGGCAATAACTCACACGTCGTTATCCCTTTTTGAAGCTGTTTCCATGCTGCCGTGCCGTTACCCCTCTTTCTGGTCAATCCACTCAGCTCCGCTCGTGGAGGGATTGACGACTAGTTCGACGCAGCTAGCCTAGGCCCAGCTCTCCATGGCTCAATCCCAAGGGAGCATCCTTATTGGTAATATACAAGCCTTGTGCTTGGGCGTTCAGTTTATGCATAGCCATTTAATTAGTTTATGCTTGGCCGTTCTTCGTGGATGTGTATGATAAATAAGCGTGCCCTACATGCAATGGCTAGCTAGCTTAAAATGTCCGTGTTTGCAACAGCTAACAGCTAGCCATAATTTTTACATCGCTGCTCACAGCTCTAGCCAGACAGGTCCTATGTATTATCGATACTCCAAAATACTTCGATATGTAAAAACCGTGGTATCTCATATCATCATGCTAAAATACTGTAGTTTTTCGATACTTCGTTTTTTACAACACTTTGCTGCCAAACACAGCCTAAGTCTTGATAGTTTGTCTTTATTTGGATGTGTGCAAAAATCTTCATTCAGTTTGAAGTAATTGATGATTTTGTTTTAGCATAAACATCCATACCTTGTCCCACATATGTTGTGGCATTGCAATAAATACAGTTAAAATTGTACAACCAGGACGAATGTAGCCCTCCAATTCAACAGGCATGCTAGACAACCACTCAAATATCTGCATATTTCAAATGTACCACTGACTGAGAACAATTTCTTTGACATGAAAATATCATCCAGTGTTAGAAACTTAAAGCCATGGCCAGTTACATACTTGGTTACGTAGACGCCGAGGAAACTCTGCGGGATTCCAGTCGTACAACTTGAACGAAATGCGTCCTGTGGGGCACTAGAATGGTGATACAACATTATCATGACAATTACAGAGGGAGAGAGGGAGGGAGGGGGAAAGTCTCACCAAACTAAAAATAATAATGCATAATGATCACACTAAATTAAACAAACAAATTTGTATGGGAAAAAAACTCACTGAGGATGAATAAGCACTCTTGCTGTCATGCACCGGAGAATTCGTAAGTTTAGCATTTTCCTGTTTTGCACCAAGGCAGGCTTCAGCAGAAGCTGCAAAAGTCAGTATGCTTTTACTTCGGTCATTTTGCAAGCTGAGTTGTGTACAAGTTGGAGAACTAAGGGCATCTTCAGATCCCACCGGTGTTTCTCTGTCTAAAACTTTGTTGCTAAGAACAGTCTCAAGCATGTCACAGCTAGCGCCATCTATATTCTCTGTATATCAAAAGATATTAACAAAGATGTTCCAGATTAGACAGCAAATATTTACAGAGTACACAAAAAGGAACATTAGAAGAAAGGGAGCTGGACATTAACAGATGCATTTTAAAAGTACCCCACCAAACAAGCATATAAAGATAATGCTCATACTGGAGCTCAATTTGGGTCAAACTTAGAATTCCAACAAATATGTAGATGCTCTAAACAAATGGCTAGAGGGTGTTTAACTTGTTTTATTTCACTTAGGAGTGTTCTTTTTTTATTGCTACAAACTAAACCTTGTCTACGTTGAAGTGAGGCTATTGATTTGTTGAGAAACGACTTTCAAATTTATGAAATGGTTTATTTATTTATGCTGATATGAGGATAAACACCACCAGAAAATTATGTCATGGTGAGGGAGGAGACTTGGGTAGAAGAACTGAAGAA
This sequence comes from Triticum urartu, assembly GCF_003073215.2. NCBI lineage: Eukaryota > Viridiplantae > Streptophyta > Magnoliopsida > Poales > Poaceae > Triticum > Triticum urartu. Next base: position 447,919,973 of record NC_053022.1, on the reverse strand, counting down.
GGGCTGCTTGATGGTAATATCAAGTGCCTGCTTCATTATAGATGGGTCTCCCCCTAAAGTATCTAATCTCAATCGTGTACCTAAGTAATACAACTATTCTCAGATTCACTAACAATAGGATAATAGGATACATATCCACACTTAGTTGAAGCTGATTAGGGCCAGCTGCCGACACTTTCTTCATGCTGCCGGCTGCCACCTAAGTTAGGCCTAACCCTCCACTCCTCCTGGATAAGCAGCTCATTCTCGAGTGCAAAATGATAGCTAGGGCTCAAGTTAAGACTGTACAAGTAGAATTCCTCTGGTTTACCGAGTTTGCTGAGCTTGCTGCAATGTTCTTAGTTCCTACGGACTTGATGCCATGTTGACAAAATTCAATGTAGCTTGCTAAAGGTTTGAACCAGTATTTGTTCATCCCTAGCTGAAATCCCTGATACCCCCCGCGTTCATGGGATGCAGAGATTCTGACTAGATGAGTAAGCTGATGTTTCAAAGACCATTGTGTGGGTGTGGTAACAGTGCCAAGCTATTGCCTAATTTTGAGCTTGTTACTGAGGGCCAGGCCAAGGCCCACTGCGGAGGGCTTGGCTTGAGCACTAAATGAAGGACCATCTGGCCTGGTTTTGGACTGAGCCACTGAGGCACAAGCACATCTGCAGGTTTGAGTTTGGAGGAAGTTGTGTGCATGGGAAACGACTAGACATGCAGTGTCCCATGGTGGATCACCACGATTGCTGGAAGCCTGGAACATGAGTGGCCACCGCCTTTTGATGAGCAGATACCGCTGCTGCTGGTTACAGGCTCAGTGCTGCAGTTCTATCTGATGGCGATGAATAGGAAATAGCTGTCGAATACGGTGCTATGGTTGGTGCAGCCAGCACAGAAGCAATGGCTCAAGTCCATGTATTTTCTCCACATGCAAGCTGTCCCCACTGTTGCTCTTGTCTGTAACGCCACGCTGTTGGCACCGAACTGATACCATCTTGACTACCGCACTGAGGAAGAAGGGCTCAGGAAAAGGACTGGATCTGGACTGCAATGAAGAACCTAGAGAGAGACTAGATTATTTCCTTCATGTTCCTTCACATTGCATAATGATAATATAACATATGGCTGGCGGCTTCCTTGTATAGAAACTCATACTCGCTTCCTAGCAATAGGATTATCCTTATTTGGTTGGCTAGGTCCAGTTGTACCCCTTAGCCCACATCCCTAATATGCACCCGAGGAAGTGTTGAATGTAATCCATCCACGTCTGCATATCAAGGCTGCAAACTCCGCATAAGCGCTCAAAGGTAAGGTGGCCCTTTAAGTTGGATGTAACAACTAAATTCTTGCTTTTTGTTGGTTGGGTGTTATGAATTTGTTTGAAGTGGTAAAAGATGTTGGCCTTGAGTTTCTGGTGGTGAAACTTTGTGAAGAACCCAGTTTCCTGCCTATAAGATGCTCTTGTCGCAAAAGTTCACAAAAATTGCGATGTTTCCTTGTTCTCGTCTTCTGCTAGAAGGTTTCAAGTTGCATAAAGAATATTGATGTTCACATCCGTGGAAGGAACTGATTTACTCCGATGTCAATTGCAACAATAAAGGAATGTAACCTATGAATAACATGTATCCAAAACAAATACTGAGCCACAATGGATTTAGTAATAAACTTTTCCCTGGTATTACATAATTCTGGTCAATAGTCATATCTATAGGAAAACCCTGCGCCTTCTACTTGAAATGTAAAATCTTCTACCAGAGCGAATAGATAAAATAAGTTTGGGAAACTTGATTGTTCTTTGTAGGCTATCTAAGAGACAACTTACGCTTTATGCACATAAATAATCGCTTTAGCATGTTATGGAAAGCTTGTAACAGAGCAACTACAACAAGATTTAAAGTTAACATGGTAAGATGGCTAAATATGCAAAAGAAATGGATTTTGCCTGACAAAGCTGGAAAAGTTATTTTTGGTCCTACCTTCTCTTATTTCACCGCTGCCGCTACCATCAGCTGACAAATCCAATTGTTCATCTATCTCTTTCTCCAATGTGCCTTTTGAATCAGGTTTCCTTCGTCTTCTTTTGTTGTGCCTCTCCAGCTTTCTTCTACAACTCCTTTTGTCTTCATCAAAATCTAATAATATATGGAATCTGCAACAGAAGTATGTTCAGAGAGAGAGAGAGAAAGAAAGACAGACAGAGAGAGATTATAGCACACCAAAGTAAACTATTACTACAATCTACAAATCAGCAAGAACAGCATAAACAGCCAGCACAATTGTTAGACTGGACATAAGAATAATCAATAATAGATTGTCCGGGGAAGTAATCATCTTAAGTATTAAAGACTAATAATTTTTAAACAGTTGCTAAAAATAAATGAAAAAAAAACTTGAAAGGGGTGTGCAAACATAAGCAAGGACGTATGCATTTGCACTATTTGTACGCATTTGCACTATTTTGATAAAAGTGGCCAACAACATCATGCTGAAACCACATACAGTACTCATAAAATAAGCTGTATTACAATTATAACTAAATGTTATTTGCTTGCAAAGTTTAATGACATTTTACAAAAATGAAGAGATTCACAACCATGTGTGCCTACCAGTGAACCCCAGGAAAGTTCTCGACCATTTACAACATACCAACTCCCGAACCACCTCCTGGTGGAGTTGTGGGCGTATGACTCCACCCACCAGTGCTTAAATCCTAGCACCCGCATTTTCGCTCACGCTTATGTGCTTTAGTGGGAACTTCATGGGATAGCGGATGTATTCCCGGCCTCCACTAATTCTAGGCATGTGCTTGGAGACGCACACACATGTGGCGTGCGCGTGCGCGTGTGCATGGTGTAAGCGTGTGTTTGTGTGTCTACCATGTCATAGGAAAAAAATATGATACTCCCTCTGATTCATATTAATTGATCTAAAGCGGCGTTACTAAAGCAGCGTCAATTAATATGGATCGGATCGGAGGGAGTATTAACTCTACTTGAAAATAGAATTCATCAATTCACTAGAAATATCACATGAGTCCCGACAAATCCTAGATAAGTTTTGCCAGGATGACGGAACCCTGGGTCCAAACAAAAAATCTATAAGTGGCATATCTTTAACAGTGGCATTGCTTTCAAATGAACCTGCATTTCAATGCAGGGGGCTCATACGTCAAATATTGCATGTCACCGCACTAGTACAGCCTACTAGAAGGGGAAAATTCCTCTAGCATGGTAGGCTGATCGGTTTTCACACAATTAGTCCATTACACCTACAAAATTGTGCTGCAAAATGTCTTCTTGAGATAAATTTAAGGCAAATAAAATACAATTACTGTATAAATCTTGAAGAAGCTTCCAACAAATCAACCACGACAGCATGCCTGAGGAACTCTACTCCAAAAATTAAAAATGCAGAGTTTGTACCGGTCCTTAACATACAATCGACAGCTTGAATGAAGGAAATTGGAAATAATGATCCAACATCCAGTCTTATCGAAGAACTATAACTTAGTGAGGCGATCATTTCACGTATTTAATTTAGTATCCTATACTGATCACAGTGGAACTTGTATTCAGCAACTAACAAGGGGCGAATGTGGCTTACTTGCCGCACTGCTGGCAGTAGCGCTTCTGGACGCCGTCGATCATGACGGCAGAAGAATGGGCGCAACGCAGACACACCCGGTGCCGCTTGTGGTACCCTTTCAGCTCCTGTATATCCGCCTCACAACCCGGCACTTGGCACCTCATTTCTGCTGCTCCCCCGCGGCCAGCCACTCCACTGCCACCACCAGCACCACCAGTTTTGACTACAGCCCCGCTGCTACCCCGGCTGGCAGCCCTGGGCTTCTTCCTCGGGCCGGCAAGCGCCTCCGCGGCAACCTCATCGACCTCCGCGGCGGCCGCCATCTCATCCAACTCGGGGCACGCGCAGGGCACAATCCCCGCGAGGTAGTTCGGGCACACCAGCCGCGGGTCGCGCTTCCTGACGCCGCGTCTGCTTGTCCCGGCCTCAACAGGCGGAGACGGCGGCGGTGGCGCCGGCTCCGCCTCCACTGGCTGCGGCGGAGGCGGGGCGGGGAGCAGCGCCGCCTCGGCAGTGGGATCGCCCTCGATCCCGAGGGGGTCATCCCACGGGAGGAGCAGGGAATCGTCTTCCGGGATGGTGAAGTCAAGGAGGTTGTCCCAGTCCCAGACGGGCTCCCCCGCATCGGCCGCCGCGCCGCCCCCGCCGGAGTCGGAGACGTCCATTTCCTAGGAATTGGAAACCCCGCCCACGAGCGCCAAGCCCTAACCCCAAAAAAGCACGCGCGGGCGCGCCCGCACGCGCGATCGGCTCCCGCGACGCGGGGTCTCGTTCGCGGTTCCGCGGAGGCGTCGAACGTGGGGATGGGGGGGGGGGGGGGGGGGGGGGGGGGGGGGGGGGGGGGGGGGGGGGGGGGGAGGCGGCCGGCGAGGCGACGAGGGCGAGCGAATTGGTCGTCTCGTCGGGGGAGGAGGTAGTAATGGTTGGTGAGCGGCGTAGGACGGCCGGGGCCAGGCGCGCTACTGCTGGCGCGTGGGGCCCTCGCGTTCGGTGTGCGGTTGGTGACGGCGTGACGCCGTGACGGAGACTGCGCGGGCGCTGGCGCAGTGCGGGGTTTGGCGAGTGGGCGAACCTTGAAGCCACAGCGACGCCGGCGTGGGGCCCTCCGTGTCAGCGACCGGGTGTTCGACACGCACGCGCGGACGCGCTGACCGGGCGTGCGGTTGCTGCCGTCGGGACGGCGTATACAGACAGCGACCGCCGTAGCGGGAGGCGGAGCGCTGGCCATCGGATCGGCATCTGGGCGGTGGGGATCGGATTGGGACGCGGGCGGACGGGAGAGGATGTGCCGATATGGTCTCATCGTGTCGACACGGTCCGCCTTTTGTTGGATGGACGCGGGTAGGCCTTCCGTTTGGAGTGTGCGTTTTTCTCCGATAGTTGACCTTGGGCTTCCTGTTATAGTGTTGACCACATTCACGGACAATGCACGTGGTTCAGCATTTTTCTAGTCCGAGCGCTGACAATTGGCGCTCCACGGCACACGTGTCAAATACTACCTCCGTCTAGCCTTTCATATTTTGTGTCAAAATTTGACCATAAATTTAACTAACAAAATACTAATGCATGTCATCAAAAATTATATCGTTTGATTTATATTTAAACATAGTTTTCGATGATGTTATTTTTGGTATGTATAACTTATATTTTATTAATTAAAATCATGATCAAAGTATGACACTAAGTATGAGGGGACTAATAAATCAGGACGGAGGTAGTACGTATTAAGTAATGCTTAAAAAAATGTAAAATATTAAGTGGTGATATATCACTAAATGATGTTGATGGATCCACTAAAAAAATGTTGGTGGCTTGAACAAGAGAGGGTGCCATCTTCAATTAGTTAAATAAAATCTTCGCGTGCCTAGCGGAAAATATCTTTCTTCATAATATCTGGTATCATTTTCTTAGTTATACATTGTTTGAATAATTTTTCAATGCCAAATAACTTTGGAGGCATATGTGGGTTAACTCGTAGAGATAACGTTAAGAGATAATTTGTAGTAGAAACCTGTTTCATGTTCATCTCTAGACGTTGTACGGAGATAAGAGATCTATCAGTCAACCCACATATGCCTCAATGTCATCTACTCATCTTGAACATTGATCTTAGTGAAATGCATAAAACTTCCACAATCATGCCCTTTTTTGAGTGCACACAAATTGCGTGGGGTGTTGTAGCGTCTTAGGGTCTTGTTGGCTTTGAGGCTACAAAACTTTTTCTTGAACATGAGTGGGATTTTTTAGGCTACTGCACTTAATCGATCTCTTGGCAACAGGTTTCGCTTATTTCGTTCACCACGCACCGACCCCATTCTTGCAAACCTACTTTGGTGGTACCATCGTTTTCGGTTCCCTAACCTCTGTCTGGTCAACCATTTCACTAGCATCTTGTATTCATGCCTCTGTATGACTGTCGCTTGCCTTAGCTTGATAGAAGGCAGAGGGTAAAATACAAGAACGATGGACAGCTCCCACCACAACCCGGTGAGTAGCAAATCCAACATTGCTACTCTTGTAGGAGTTGTTAGATTCCCTGAAGAGGAAGGGCCATTAGTACAGAAGCAAAAGTATTTCCCCAATTAAGAACCAGCAGGAATCAACAAGCTAACAAGATAAGCAGCACATTGATACGTCTCCAACGTATACATAATATTTTATTGTTTCATGCTATTATAGTATCTGAAGGAAATATGCCCTAGAGGCAATAATAAAGTTATTATTTATTTCCTTATATCATGATAAATGTTTATTATTCATGCTAGAATTGTATTAACCGGAAACATAATACATGTGTGAATACATAGACGAACAGAGTGTCACTAGTATGCCTCTACTTGACTAGCTCGTTAATCAAAGATGGTTATGTTTCCTAACCATGGACAAAGAGTTGTTATTTGATTAACGGGATCACATCATTAGTTGAATGATGTGATTGACTTGACCCATTCCATTAGCTTAGCACTTGATCATTTGTTTACTGCTATTGCTTTCTTCATGACTTATACATGTTCTTATGACTATGAGATTATGCAACTCCCGTTTGCCGGAGGAACACTTTGTGTGCTACCAAACGTCACAACGTAACTGGGTGATTATAAAGGAGCTCTACAGGTGTCTCCAAAGGTACATGTTGGGTTGGCGTATTTCGAGATTAGGATTTGTCACTCCGATTGTCGGAGAGGTATCTCTGGGCCCTCTCGGTAATGCACATCACTTAAGCCTTGCAAGCATTGCAACTAATGAGTTAGTTGCGGGATGATGTATTACAGAACGAGTAAAGAGACTTGCCGGTAACGAGATTGAACTAGGTATAGGATACCGACGATCGAATCTCGGGCAAGTAACATACCGATGACAAAGGGAACAACGTATGTTGTTATGCGGTCTGACCGATAAAAATCTTCGTAGAATATGTAGGAGCCAATATGGGCATCCAGGTTCCGCTATTGGTTATTGACCGGAGACGTGTCTCGGTCATGTCTACATTGTTCTCGAACCCGTAGGGTCCGCACGCTTAAGGTTACGATGACAGTTATATTATGAGTTTATGCATTTTGATGTACCGAAGGTTGTTCGGAGTCCCGGATGTGATCACGGACATGACGAGGAGTCTCAAAATGGTCGAGACATAAAGATTGATATATTGGAAGCCTATGTTTGGATATCGGAAGTGTTCTGGGTGAAATCGGGATTTTACCGGAGTACCGGGAGGTTACCGGAACCCCCCCCCGGGAGGTATATGGGCCTTAGTGGGCCTTAGTGGAAGAGAGGAGAGGTGGCCAGAGATGGGACGCGCGCCCCTCCCCCCTTGGTCCGAATTGGACAAGGAGAGGGGGCCGACCCCCCTTCCTCCTCTCTCTCCTCTTTCCCCCCTCCACGAATCCTATTCCAACTAGGAAAGGGGGGAGTCCTACTCCCAGAAGGAGTAGGACTCCTCCTGGCGCGCCACACCTTGGCCGGCCGGCCCCCCTCCCTTGAACCTTTATATACGGAGGCAGGGGCACCCCTAGAGACACAAGTTGATCCACGTGATCATATTCTTAGCCGTGTGCCATGCCCCCTTCCACCATAGTCCTCAATAATATTGTAGCGGTGCTTAGGCGAAGCCCTGCGACGGTAGTACATCAAGATCGTCACCACGCCGTCGTGCTGACGGAACTCTTCCCCGACACTTTGCTGGATCGGAGTCCGGGGATCGTCATCGAGCTGAACGTGTGCTAGAACTCGGAGGTGCCGTAGTTTCGGTGCTTGATCGGTCGGGCCGTGGAGACGTACAACTACATCAACCAAACGCTTCCGTTGTCGATCTACAAGGGTACGTAGATCATACTCTCCCCTCTCGTTGCTATGCATCACCATGATCTTGCGTGAGCGTAGGAATTTTTTTGAAATTACTACGTAACCCAACAGTGGCATCCGAGCCTAGGTTTTATATGTTGATGTTATATGCACGAGTAGAACACAAGTGAGTTGTGGGCGATATAAGTCATACTGCTTACCAGCATGTCATACTTTGGTTCGGCGGTATTGTTGGACGAAGCGGCCCGGACCGACATTACGCGTACGCTTACGCGAGACCGGTTCTCCCGACGTGCTTTGCACATAGGTGGCTTGCGGGTGACAGTTTCTCCAACTTTAGTTGAACCGAGTGTGGCTACACCCGGTCCTTGCGAAGGTTAAAACAGCACCAACTTGACAAACTATCATTGTGGTTTTGATGCGTAGGTAAGATTGGTTCTTGCTTAAGCCCGTAGCAGCCACGTAAAACATGCAACAACAAAGTAGATGACGTCTAACTTGTTTTTGCAGGGCATGTTGTGATGTGATATGGTCAAGACATGATGCTAAATTTTATTGTATGAGATGATCATGTTTTGTAACCGAGTTATCGGCAACTGGCAGGAGCCATATGGTTGTCGCTTTATTGTATGCAATGCAATCGCGCTGTAATGCTTTACTTTATCACTAAGCGGTAGCGATAGTCGTGGAAGCATAAGATTGGCGAGACGACAACGATGCTACGATGGAGATCAAGGTGTCGTGTCGGTGACGATGGTGATCATGACGATGCTTCGGAGATGGAGATCACAAGCACAAGATGATGATGGCCATATCATATCACTTATATTGATTGCATGTGATGTTTATCTTTTATGCATCTTATCTTGCTTTGATTGACGGTAGCATTATAAGATGATCTCTCACTAAATTATCAAGAAGTGTTCTCCCTGAGTATGCGCCGTTGTGAAAGTTCTTCGTGCTGAGACACCACGTGATGATCGGATGTGATAGGCTCTACGTTCAAATACAACGGGTGCAAAACAGTTGCACACGCGGAATACTCAGGTTATACTTGACGAGCCAAGCATATACAGATATGGCCTCGGAACACGGAGACCGAAAGGTCGAGCGTGAATCATATAGTAGATATGATCAACATAGTGATGTTCACCAATGAAACTACTCCATCTCACGTGATGATCGGACATGGTTTAGTTGATTTGGATCACGTAATCACTTAGAGGATTAGAGGGATGTCTATCTAAGTGGGAGGTTTAAGTAATATGATTAATTGAACTTAAATTTATCATGAACTTAGTCCTGGTAGTATTTTGCAAATTATGTTGTAGATCAATAGCTCGCGTTGTTGCTTCCCTGTGTTTATTTTGATATGTTCCTAGAGAAAATTGTGTTGAAAGATGTTAGTAGCAATGATGCGGATTGGATCCGTGATCTGAGGTTTATCCTCATTGCTGCACAGAAGAATTATGTCCTTGATGCACCGCTAGGTGACGGACCTATTGCAGGAGCAGATGCGGACGTTATGAACGTTTGGCTAGCTCAATATGATGACTACTTGATAGTTTAGTGCACCATGCTTAATGGCTTAGAATCGGGACTTCAAAGACGTTTTGAACGTCATGGAGCATATGAGATGTTCCAGGAGTTGAAGTTAATATTTCAAGCAAATACCCGAGTTGAGAGATATGAAGTCTCCAACAAGTTCTATAGCTAAAAGATGGAGGAGAATCGCTCAACTAGTGAGCATGTGCCCAGATTGTCTGAGTACAACAATCGCTTGAATCAAGTGGGAGTTAATCTTCTAGATAAGATAGTGATTGATAGAATTCTCTAGTCACCATCACCAAGTTAGTAGAACTTCGTGATGAACTATGATATGCAAGGGATAACGGAAACGATTCCCAAGCTCTTCGTAATGCGGAAATTGATGAAGGTAGAAATCGAGAAAAACATCAAGTGTTGATGGTAGAAAAGACCACTAGTTTCAAGAAAAGGGAAGAAGGGGAACTTCAAGAAGAACAGCAAGCAAGTTGCTGCTTAAGTGAAGAAGCCCAAGTCTGGTCCTAAGCCTGAGACTAAGTGTTTCTACTGCAAAGGGACTGGTCACTGGAAGCGGAACTACCCCAAGTGATTGGCAGATAAGAAGAATGGCAAAGTGAACATAAGTATATTTGATATACATGTTATTGATGTGTACTTTACTAGTGTTTATAGCAACCCCTCAGTATTTGATACTAGTTCAGTTGCTAAGATTAGTAACTCGAAACGGGAGTTGCAGAATAAACAGAGACTAGTTAAGGGTGAAGTGACGATGTGTGTTGGAAGTGGTTCCAAGATTGATATGATCATCATCGCACACTCCCTATACTTTCGGGATTAGTGTTGAACCTGAATAAGTGTTATTTGGTGTTTGCGTTAAGCATGAATATGATTTGATCATGTTTATTGTAATACGGTTATTCATTTAAGTAAGAGAATAAATTGTTGTTCTGTTTACATGAATAAAACCTTATATGGTTACACACCCAATGAAAATAGTTCGTTGGATCTCGATCGTAGTGACACACATAATCATAATATTGAAACCAAAAGATGTAAAGTTAATAATGATAGTGCAACTTATTTGTAGCACTGCCGTTTAGGTCATATTGGTGTAAAGCGCATGAAGAAACTCCATGCTGATGGGATTTTGGAATCACTTGATTATGAATCACTTGATGCTTGCGAACCATGCCTCATGGGCAAGATGACTAAGACTCCGTTCTCCGGAGCAAGCAACTGACTTATTGGAAATAATACATACTAATGTATGCGGTCTGATGAGTGTTAAGGCTCACGACAAGTATCGTTATTTTCTGAACTTCACAGATGATTTGAGCAGATATGGGTATATCTACTTGATGAAACATAAGTCTGAAACATTTGAAAAGTTCAAAGAATTTCAGAGTGAAGTGGAAAATCATCGTGACAAAGAAAATAAAGTTTCTACGATCTGATCGCGGAGACAAATATTTGAGTTATGAGTTTGGTCTTCAATTAAAACAATGTGGAATAGTTTCACAAACTCATGCTACATGGAACACCACAGCATAATGGTGTGTCCGAACGTCATAACCGTACTTTATTGGATATAGTGCAATCTATGATGTCTCTTACCGATCTACCACTATCGTTTTGGGCTTATGCATTAGAGACAGCTGCATTCACGTTAAATAGGGCACCATCTAAATCCGTTGAGACGACACCATATGAACTATGTTTTGGCAAGAAACCAAAGTTGTCGTTTCTGAAAGTTTGGGGCTGCGATGCTTATGTGAAAAAGCTTCAACCTGATAAGCTCGAACCCAAATCGGAGAAATGTGTCTTCATAGGATATCCAAAGGAGACTATTGGATACACCTTCTATCACAGATCCGAAGGCAAGACTTTTGTTGCTAAGTTCAGAAACTTTCTGGAGAAGGAGTTTCTCTCGAAAGAAGTGAGTGGGAGGAAAGTAGAACTTGACGAGGTAACTGTACCTGCTCCCTTATTGGAAAGTAGTGCATCACAGAAAATGGTTTCTGTGACACCTACACCAATTAGTGAGGAAGCTAATGATAATGATCATGAAACTTCAGAACAAGATACTACTGAACCTCGTAGATCAACCAGAGTGAGATCCGCACCAGAGTGGTACGGTAATCCTGTTCTGGAAGTCATGCCACTAGATCATGATGAACCTACGAACTATGAAGAAGCGATGGTGAGCCCAGATTCCGCAAAATGGCTTGAAGCCATGAAATCTGAGATGGGATCCATGTATGAGAACAAAGTATGGACTTTGGTTGACTTGCCCGATGATCGGCAAGCAATTGAGAATAAATGGATCTTCAAGAGGAAGACGGACACTGATAGTAGTGTTACTATCTACAAAGCTAGAATTGTCGCAAAAGGTTTTCGACAAGTTCAAGGTGTTGACTACGATGAGAGTTTCTCACTCGTATCTATGCTTAAATCTGTCTGAATCATGTTAGCAATTGCCGCATTTTATGAAATCTGGCAAATGGATAACAAAACTGCAATCCTTAATGGATTTCTTAAAGAAGAGTTGTATATGATGCAACCAGAAGTTTTTGTCAATCCTAAAGGTGTTAACAAAATATGCAAACTCCAGCGATCCATCTATGGACTGGTGTAAGCATCTCGGAGTTGGAATATACGCTTTGATAAGTTGATCAAAGCATATAGTTTTCTACAGACTTGCGGTGAAGCTTGTATTTACTAGAAAGTGAGTGGGAGCACTACAACATTTCTGATAAGTATATGTGAATGACATATTGTTGATCAGAGACAATGTAGAATTATTCTGCAAAGCATAAAGGAGTGTTTGAAAGGAGTTTTTCAAAGAAAGACCTCGGTGAAGCTGCTTACATATTGAGCATCAAGATCTATAGAGATAGATCAAGACGCTTGATAAGTTTTTTTTAAATAAGTACAAACCTTGACAAGATTTTGAAGTAGTTCAAAATGGAGCAGTCAAAGAAAGAGTTCTTGCCTGTGTTACAAGGTGTGAAGTTGAGTAAGACTCAAAGCCCGACCACGGCAGAAGATAGAAAGAGAATGAAAGTCATTCCCTATGCCTCAGTCATAGGTTCTATAAAGTATGCCATGCTTTGTACCAGATCTATTATATACCATACACTGAGTTAAGAAAGGGAGTACAATAGTGATCTAGGAGTAGATCAATGGACAGCGGTCAAAATTATCCTTACTGGAATAAGGATATGTTTCTCGATTACGGAGGTGACAAAAGGTTCGTCGTAAAGGGTTACGTCGATGCAAGTTTTGACACTGATCCAGATGACTCTAAGTCTCAATCTGGATACATATTGAAAGTGGGAGCAATTAGCTAGAAGTAGCTCCATGCAGAGCATTGTTGACATAGAAATTTGCAAAATACATGCGGATCTGAATGTGGCAGACCCGTTGACTAAACTTCTCTCACAAGCAAAACATGATCACTTTTTGGGTCTTAATCACATAGCGATGTGAACTAGATTATTGAATCTAGTAAACCCTTTGGGTGTTAGTCACATGGAGATGTGAACCAATCACATAAAGATGTGAACTATTGATGTTAAATCACATCGCGATGTGATCTAGATTATTGACTCTAGTGCAAGTGGGAGACTGAAGGAAATATGCCCTAGAGGCAATAATAAAGTTATTATTTATTTCCTTATATCATGATAAATGTTTATTATTCATGCTAGAATTGTATTAACCGGAAACATAATACATGTGTGAATACATAGAGGAACAGAGTGTCACTAGTATGCCTCTACTTGACTAGCTCGTTAATCAAAGATGGTTATGTTTCCTAACCATGGACAAAGAGTTGTTATTTGATTAACGGGATCACATCATTAGTTGAATGATCTGATTGACATGACCCATTCCATTAGCTTAGCACCCGATCGTTTAGTATGTTGCTATTGCTTTCTTCATGACTTATACATGTTCCTATGACTATGAGATTATGCAACTCCCGTTTGCCGGAGGAACACTTTGTGTGCTACCAAACGTCACAACGTAACTGGGTGATTATAAAGGAGCTCTACAGGTGTCTCCAAAGGTACATGTTGGGTTGGCGTATTTCGAGATTAGGATTTGTCACTCCGATTGTCGGAGAGGTATCTCTGGGCCCTCTCGGTAATGCACATCACTAAGCCTTGCAAGCATTGCAACTAATGAGTTAGTTGCGGGACGATGTATTACAGAACGAGTAAAGAGACTTGCCGGTAACGAGATTGAACTAGGTATAGGATACCGACGATCGAATCTCGGGCAAGTAACATACCGATGACAAAGGGAACAACGTATGTTGTTATGCGGTCTGACCGATAAAAATCTTCGTAGAATATGTAGGGGCTAATATGAGCATCCAGGTTCCGCTATTGGTTATTGACCGTAGACGTGTCTCGGTCATGTCTACATTGTTCTCGAACCCGTAGGGTCCGCACGCTTAAGGTTACGATGACAGTTATATTATGAGTTTATGCATTTTGATGTACTGAAGGTTGTTCGGAGTCCCGGATGTGATCACAGAAATGACGAGGAGTCTCGAAATGGTCGAGACATAAAGATTGATATATTGGAAGCCTATGTTTGGATATCGGAAGTGTTCCGGGTGAAATCGGGATTTTACCGGAGTACCGGGAGGTTACCGGAACCCCCCGGGAGGTATATGGGCCTTAGTGGGCCTTAGTGGAAGAGAGGAGAGGTGGCCAGAGATGGGCCGCGCGCCCCTCCCCCCCTTGGTCCGAATTGGACAAGGAGAGGGGGCCGGCCCCCCTTCCTCCTCTCTCTCCTCTTTCCCCCCCTCCACGAATCCTATTCCAACTAGGAAAGAGGGGGAGTCCTACTCCCAGAAGGAGTAGGACTCCTCCTGGCGCGCCACAGCTTGGCCGGCCGGCCCCCCTCCCTTGAACCTTTATATACGGAGGCAGGGGCACCCCTAGAGACACAAGTTGATCCACGTGATCATATTCTTAGCCGTGTGCGGTGCCCCCTTCCACCATAATCCTCAATAATATTGTAGCGGTGCTTAGGCGAAGCCCTGCGACGGTAGTACATCAAGATCGTCACCACGCCGTCGTGCTGACGGAACTCTTCCCCGACACTTTGCTGGATCGGAGTCCGGGGATCGTCATCGAGCTGAACATATGCTAGAACTCAGAGGTGCCGTAGTTTCGGTGCTTGATCGGTCGGGCCGTGGAGACGTACGACTACATCAACCAAACGCTTCCGTTGTTGATCTACAAGGGTACGTAGATCATACTCTCCCCTCTCGTTGCTATGCATCACCATGATCTTGCGTGAGCGTAGGATTTTTTTTTGAAATTACTACGTAACCCAACAGTATCAATCTTGGATGTTTGATATACACTTATAAGCAATTGTATATCATTTTTTGGAACTAACCTATTAACTTAGTGCCTAGTGTCGGTTGCTGTTTTTTTGCCTGTTTTTGGTTTTCAGAATATCAGTACCAAACGAAGTCCAAATGCCACAGAACTTTTTGGAGTTTTTTCTAGACATAAGAGACCCTGGAAGCTTCGGGAGGGCGAGAAGATGGAGCAGTGGCCCACGAGGCACCAGGACGTGCCCTGCTGGCTTTGTGGGGCCCACATGGCTCCGTTTCACCTAACTCCGCCTTTATAAATTCTCTAAAATTGTGAAACAAACAAAGGAGTCCATGAAATACTGTTTCCGCCGCCACAAGTTTTTGTTCTTGACAAATCCCATCTGGAGGCCTTTTCCGGCACTCTACCGGAGGGGGATTCGATCACGGAGGGGCTCTACATCATCCTTGCTGCCCTTCTGATGATGCGTGAGTAGTTTATCACAGACCTATGGGGCCATGGTTAGTATCTAGATTGCTTCTTCTCTCTACTTAATCTTTAATACAATGTTCTCCTCGATGTTCTTGGAGTTCTATCCGATGTAATCACTTTTTGCGGTGTGTTTGTTGGGATCCGATGAATTGTGAGTTTATGATCAGATCTATCCATGAATATTATTTGAGTTTTCTCTAAACTCTTTTATGCATGATTGTTATAGCATCGTATTTCTCTTCGATCTATTGATTTGATTTGGCCAACTAGATTGATTTTTCTTGCAATGGAAGAGGTGCTTTGTAATGGGTTTGATCTTGTGATGCTCAATCCTAGTGACAAAAGGGGACATGACACGCATTGTATCATTACTATTAAGGGTAAAATGATGGGGGTTTATACATACATTATCCTGTCTACATCGTGTCATCTTAAGGCGTTACTTTGTTCTTTATGAACTTAATACTCTAGATGCATGCTGGATAGCGGTCGATGTGTGGATTAATAGTAGTAGATGCAGTATTGTTTCGGTCTACTTGTCTCAGAAGTGATGCCTATATACATGATCATTGCCTTGGATATCGTCATAATTATTTGCTTTTCTATCAATTGCCCAACATTTTCCTTGGAGTGACTGTGTGGGATGTATATACGAACGGAAACGTTTAGCGGTGACTGACTGTGTGGGATGTACTTACGACCAGAAATGATTTCGCCTGTATAATTGTATTTTTTGAGCACTACTGTACGTATTTCTGTATTTGAGTGCTTGCTAGTCGCACACGACCTCATTTTGCCAAGCGTGTGTGCCAGGAGGGCATATCCCCAACGGTTTTTGGGTCGTGTGGGAAGGACTCCCCTATCGCCCACACTCACTAGGTGACAGTTCCGGACATCGTCGCGTAAAGGGGTTAAAAACCGTTTGTATAGCACCGACATGTACCAGTGCTAGGCCTTGTTTGCAAGCATTGAATACCGTTTTTGCTCACATTTGTTACTTGCTACCTTACTTTTTTATATTTTCATATTACAAAAACCTATATCTACTATCCATATTACACTTGTGTCACCATCTCTTCACCGAACTAGTGCACCTATACAATTTACCATTGTATTGAGTGTGTTGGGGACACAAGATAATATTTGTTACTTGGTTGCAGGGTTGTTTGAGAGAGACCAACTTCATCCTACGTGATACGTCTCCAACGTATCTATAATTTTTGATTGTTCCATGCTATTATATTATCTGTTTTGGATGTTTAATGGACTTTAATATGCTCTTTCAAATTATTTTTGGGACTAACCTATTAACCGGAGGCCCACTGCTAGTTTCTGTTTTTTTGCCTATTTTAGAGTTTCGCAGAAAAGGAATACCAAACGGAGTCCAAACGGAATGAAACCTTCGCGATGATCTTTCTTGGACCGAAAGCAATCCAGAAGACTTGGAGTCGAAGTCTAGAACTCCACGAGGCGCCCACGAGGTAGGAGGGCGCGCCCAGGGGGGTAGGCGCACCCCCACCCTCATGGGCCCCTCGTAGCTCCACCGACGTACTTATTTCGCCTATATATACTCTTATACCCTAGAAACATCGCAGAGAGCCACGAAACCACTTTTCCACTGCCGCAACCTTCTGTACCCGTGAGATCCCATCTTGGGGCCTTTTTCGGCGATCTGCCGGAGGGGGAATTGATCACGGAGGGCTTCTACATCAACACCATTACCTCTCCGATGAAGCATGAGTAGTTTACCATAGACCTTCGGGTCCATAGTTATTAGCTAGATGGCTTCTTCCCTCTCTTTGATTCTCAATACAAAGTTCTCCTCGATGTTCTTGGAGATCTATTCGATGTAATACTCTTTTGCGGTGTGTTTGCCGAGATCCGATGAATTGTGGTTTTATGAACAAGATTATCTATGAATATTATTTGGTTCTTCTCTGAACTCTTATATGCATGATTTGATATCTTTGCAAGTCTCTTCAAATCATCGGTTTAGTTTGGCCTACTAGATTGATCTTTCTTGCAATGGGAGAAGTGCTTAGCTTTGGGTTCAATCTTGCGGTGTCCTTTCCCAGTGACAGTAGGGGAAGCAAGGCACGTATTGTATTGTTGCCATCGAGGATAAAAAGATGGGGTTTATATCATATTGCTTGAGTTTATCCCTCTACACCATGACATCTCGCTTAATGTGTTACTCTGTTCTTATGAACTTAATACTCTAGATGCATGTTGGATAGCGGTCGATGTGTGGAGTAATAGTAGAAGATGCGGAATCGTTTTGATCTACTTGACACGGATGTGATGCCTATATTCATGATCATTTCATAACTATGTGCTCTTCTATCAATTGCTCGGCAGTAATTTGTTCACCCACCGTAATACATGCTATCTTGAGAGAAGCCACTAGTGAAACCTATGGCCCCCAAGTCTCTTTCTTATTATATTGCATCTCTTTTATTTACATCGCATCTAGTTTACTATTTTGCAATCTTTACTTTCCAATCTATACCACAAAAATACCAAAAATATTTACTTTACTATCTTTATTAGATCTCACTTTTGCGAGTGACCGTGAAGGGATTGACAACCCCTTTATCACGTTTGTTGCAAGGTTCTTGATTGTTTGTGCAGGTACTAGGTGACTTGTGCATTGTCTCCTACTGGATTGATACCTTGGTTCTCAAAACTGAGGGAAATACTTATGCCAATTTGCTACATCACCCTTTCCTCTTCAAGGGAAAACCAATGCATGCTCAAGAGGTAGCAAGAAGGATTTATGGCGCCGTTGCCGGAGATATCTATGCCAAGTCAATACATACCAAGTACCCATCATAAACTCTTCTCCCTCGCATTACATTATTTGCCATTTACCTCTCGTTTTCCTCTCCCCCACTTCTAAAACGATTTTCGAAAACCTTCCCCTTTGCTTCGCCCCTCTTCCGTTCGATCTTGTGTTACCATGTGCCTTCTTTTTGCTTGCATCTTCACTTGCTAAAAGTTTATGGATCCCTATCCACTTGCTAATCTTTTTAAAGGATCCAATTATGATGAACCAATTGCTAGTGAGTTGAGTGCACTAGATTATCTTTATGGAGTTTTGATTGAAATATGTGAATCTGAAAATTGTGATGAAGTGCTTTATAAAGTGATTCACAATAGATCTTTGAATAAAAAGCATGACTGCAATGATGTTAATATAAATTCTATTAATGTCAATTGTGCTAATAATATGAAAAACCCTTAAGCTTGGGGATGCTAATTTTTCTATGTCTACTACTTGTTGCAATGATCATGATTGAGGTGATTCTTCTTATGATCTTGAAAATTTATTTAAGCCCCATGATGAATATGAGATTGATAATAATGTTTGCAATAATACTGAAAGTGGGTTTGGAAGAGTCTCAACTTTAGATCCCGCATATTTAGATAATGTTCAATATTATGAAGTTTTTGTTAAAAGTGGGTTCGGAGAGGTCATGACTTTATTTTATGATAATCCCACTATTTCAGAAGAGTGTCAACTTTGCATGCATGTGGATCATGAAGAGAAAATTTTATGTGATAGTTATATTGTCTAATTGATTATGATCCTACATGTAATTATTATGAGAGAGGGAAATATGGTTGTAGAAATTTTCATGTTGCTAAATTACCACTCGTTATGTTGAGATTGTTATTGTTTCTTTCCTCTTCCTTGCATATGCTAGTTTTTGCTTGCTATGATAATTTGTTTGCCTATAAGATGCCTATGTATAGGAAGTATGTTATACTTAGATGTGTTTTTCACATGCTATATGATGCTCTCTTTGTGTTTCAATTGCTATGTTTCATGTGAGCATCATTAAAATTATCAATGCCTAGCTAAGGGCGTTAAACGATAGCGCTTGTTGGGAGGCAACCCAATTTTATTTTTGTTCTTTGCTTTTTGTTACTGTTTAGTAATAAATAATTCATTTAGCTTCTGTAATGATTGTGTTTTTTATGTTTTAACTAGTGTTCGTGCCAAGTAAAGCCTTTAGTATCTTCTTGGGTGATTGTTGTTTGATCTTGCTGATAAAAACAGAAAGTATGCGCTCACGAAAATAATTATCATTTTTACCAGAGAGCGATAAAATACCAATTCCAACTACAGTAGATCAATATACTTTTTATCCTGGTCGTCCTAATGTTTCGGAATTTTTGGAGTTACAGAAGTATTCGAAATCTCTAGATTGCTACAGACTGTTTTGTTTTTGACAGATTCTATTTTTCGTGTGTTGTTTGCTTATTTTGATGAATCTATGAGTAGTATCGGGGGTATGAACCATAGAGAAGTTGGAATACATTAGGTTTAACACCAATATAAATAAAGAATGAGTTCACTACAGTACCTTAAAGTGGTGGTTTATTTTCTTATACTAACGGAGCTCATGCGATTTTCTGTTGAAGTTTTGTGTTGTGAAGTTTTCAAGTTTTTGGGTAAAGATTTGCTGGATTTTGGAATAAGGAGTGGCTAGAGCCTAAGCTTGGGGATGCCCAAGGAACCCCAAGGTAAAATTCAAGGACAACCAAAATCCTAAGCTTGGGGATGCCCCGGAAGACATCCCCTCTTTTGTCTTTGTTTATCGGTAACTTTACTTGAGGCTATATTTTTATTCACCACATGATATGTGTTTTGCTTGGAGCGTCTTGTATTATTTGAGTCTTTACTTTTTAGTTTACCACAATCATCCTTGCTGTACACACTTTTTGGGAGAGACACGGATGAATCGGAATTTATTAGAATACTCCATGTGCTTCACTTATATCTTTTTAGCTAGATAATTTTGCTCTAGTGCTTCACTTGTATCTTTTTAGAGCACGGTGGTGGTTTTACTTTATAGAGATTATTGATCTCTCATGCTTTACTTATATTATTTTGAGAGTCTTTTAGAACAACATGGTAATTTGCTTTGGCTATAAAGTTAGTCCTAATATGATGGGCATCCAAGATGGGTATAATAAAACTTTCATATAAAGTGCATTGAATACTATGAGAAGTTTGATTCCTTATGATTGTTTTGAGATATGAAGTGTTGGGGAACGTAGTAATTTCAAAAAAATTCCTACGCACACGCAAGATCATGGTGATGCATAGCAACGAGAGGGGAGAGTGTTGTCCACGTACCCTCGTAGATCGAAAGCGGAAGCGTTTAGCACAACGCGGTTGATGTAGTCGTACGTCTTCACGATCTGACCGATCAAGTACCGAATGTATGGCACCTCTGAGTTCAGCACATGTTCAGCCTGATGACGTCCCTTGAACTCTGATCTAGCCGAGTGTTGAGGGAGATTTTCGTCAGCACGACGGTGTGGTGACGATGTTGATGTTCTACCGACGCAGGGCTTCGCCTAAGCACCGCTATAGTATTATCGAGGTGGACTATGGTGGAGGGGGGCACCGCACACGGCTAAGAGATCAATGATCAATTGTTGTGTCTCTAGGGTGCCCCCTGCCCCCGTATATAAAGGATCAAGGGGGTGCGGCCGGCCATAGGAGGAGGCACGCAGGAGGAGTCCTACTCCTACCGGGAGTAGGACTCCCCTCCTTTTTCCTAGTTGGATTAGGACTTGGGGGGAAGGAGTGGAGGAGAAAGAAGGAAGGGGGGCGCCGCCCCCGTCTCCTTGTCCTATTCGGACTAGGGGGGAGGGGCGCGCGGCCAGCCCTTGCCTCCTCTCCTCTCTTCCACCTAGGCCCACTAAGGCCCATTTGATTCCCCCCGGGGGGGGGGGTTCTGGTAACCTCCCGGTACTCCGGTAAAATCACTATTTCACCCGGAACACTTCCGATATCCAAACATAGGCTTCCAATATATCAATCTTCATGTCTCGACCATTTCAAGACTCCTCGTCATGTCCGTGATCACATCTGGGACTCTGAACAACCTTCGGTACATCGAAACATATAAACTCACAATATAACTGTCATCGTAACATTAAGCGTGCGGACCCTACGGGTTCGAGAACTATGTAGACATGACGGAGACACGTCTCTGGTCAATAACCAATAGCAGAACCTGGATGCTCATATTGGCTCCTACATATTCTACGAAGATCTTTATCGGTCAGACCGCATAACAACATACGTTGTTCCTTTTGTCATCGGTATGTTACTTGCCTGAGATTCGATCGTCGGTATCTCAATACCTAGTTCAATCTCGTTACCGGCAAGTCTCTTTACTCGTTCCGTAATACACCATCCCGTAACTAACTCATTAGTTACAATGCTTGCAAGGCTTAAGTGATGTGCATTACCGAGAGGGCCCAGAGATACCTCTCCGACAATCAGAGTGACAAATCCTAATCTCGAAATACGCCAACCCAACAAGTACCTTCAGAGACACCTGTAGAGCACCTTTATAATCACCCAGTTACGTTGTGACATTTGGTAGCACACAAAGTGTTCCTCCGGTAAACGGGAGTTGCATAATCTCATAGTCATAGGAACATGTATAAGTCATGAAGAAAGCAATAGCAACATACTAAACGATCGTGTGCTAAGCTAACGTAATGGGTCATGTCAATCACATCATTCTCCTAATGATGTGATCCCGTTAATCAAATTACAACCCATGTCAATGGCCAGCAAACTTAACCATCTTTGATTAACGAGCTAGTCAAGTAGAGGCATACTAGTGACACTCTGTTTGTCTATGTATTCACACATGTATTATGTTTCCGGTTAATACAATTCTATCATGAATAATAAACATTTATCATGATATAAGGAAATAAATAATAAATTTATTATTGCTTCTAGGGAATATTTCCTTCAGTCTCCCACTTGCACTAGAGTCAATAATCTAGATTACACAGTAATGATTCTAACACCCATGGAGCCTTGGTGCTGATCATGTTTTGCTCGTGGAAGAGGCTTAGTCAACGGGTCTGCAACATTCAGATCCGTATGTATCTTGCAAATTTCCATGTCTCCCACCTGGACTAGATCCCAGATGGAATTGAAGCGTCTCTTGATGTGCTTGGTTCTCTTGTGAAATCTGGATTCCTTCGCTAAGGCAATTGCTCCAGTATTGTCA
Source organism: Triticum urartu (assembly GCF_003073215.2). Classification (NCBI taxonomy): domain Eukaryota; kingdom Viridiplantae; phylum Streptophyta; class Magnoliopsida; order Poales; family Poaceae; genus Triticum; species Triticum urartu. The sequence goes on along the minus strand of NC_053022.1, from coordinate 447,897,664 downwards.
CAAAAGATTTTCATTGGACCCGATGCACTAGGTATCACACCTAGATTGGATATGAACTCCTTCATCCAGAATCCTTCATTTGCTGCTTCCGAAGCAGCTATGTACTCCGCTTCACATGTAGATCCCGCCACGACGCTTTGTTTAGAACTGCACCAACTGATAGCTCCACCATTCAATGTAAGCATGTATCCGGTTTGCGATTTAGAATCGTCCGGATCAGTGTCAAAGCTTGCATCAACGTAACCATTTACGATGAGCTCTTTGTCACCTCCATAAATGAGAAACATGTCCTTAGTCCTTTTCAGGTATTTCAGGATGTTCTTGACCGCTGTCCAGTGATCCACTCCTGGATTACTTTGGTACCTCCCTGCTAGACTTATAGCAAGGCAAGGCACCCATCAGGTCTGGTACACAGCATTGTATACATGATAGAGCCTATGGCTGAAGCATAGGGAACATCTTTCATTTTCTCTCTATCTTCTGCAGTGGTCGGGCATTGAGTCTTACTTAACTTCACACCTTGTAACACAGGCAAGAACCCTTTCTTTGCTTGATCCATTTTGAACTTCTTCAAAACTTTGTCAAGGTATGTGCTTTGTGAAAGTCCAATTAAGCGTCTTGATCTATCTCTATAGATCTTAATGCCTAATATATAAGCAGCTTCACCGAGGTCTTTCATTGAAAAACTCTTATTCAAGTATCCCTTTATGCTATCCAGAAATTCTATATCATTTCCAATCAGCAATATGTCATCCACATATAATATCAGAAATGCTACGGAGCTCCCACTCACTTTCTTGTCAATACAGGCTTCTCCAAAAGTCTGTATAAAACCGAATGCTTTGATCACACTATCAAAGCGTTTATTCCAACTCCAAGAGGCTTGCACAAGTCCATAAATGGATCGCTACAGCTTGCACACTGTGTTAGCTCCCTTTGGATCGACAAAACCTTCCGGTTGCATCATATACAACTCTTCTTCTAGAAATCCATTCAAGAATGCAATTTTGTCATCCATCTGCCATATTTCATAATCATAAAACGCGGCAATTGCTAACATGATTCGGACAGGCTTAAGCATCGCTACGGGTGAGAAGGTCTCATCGTAGTCAATCCCTTGAACTTGTCGAAAACCTTTTGCGACAATTCTAGCTTTGTAGATAGTAACACTACTATCAGTGTCCGTCTTCCTCTTGAAGATCCATTTATTCTCAATTGCTTGCCGATCATCGGGCAAGTCAACCAAAGTCCATACTTTGTTCTCATACATGGATCCCATCTCAGATTTCATGGCTTCAAGCCATTTTGCGGAATCTAGGCTCACCATCGCTTCTTCATAGTTCGTAGGTTCATCATGATCTAGTAGCATGACTTCCAGAACAGGATTACCGTACCACTCTGGTGCGGATCTCACTCTGGTTGATCTACGAGGTTCAGTAGTATCTTGTTCTGAAGTTTCATGATCATTATCATTAGCTTCCTCACTAATTGGTGTAGGTGTCACAGAAACAGTTTTCTGTGATGCCCTACTTTCCAATAAGGGAGCAAGTACAGTTACCTCGTCAAGTTCTACTTTCCTCCCACTCACTTCTTTCGAGAGAAACTCCTTCTCCAGAAAGTTTCCGAACTTAGCAACAAAAGTCTTGCCTTCGGATCTGTGATAGAAGGTGTATCCAATAGTCTCCTTTGGATATCCTATGAAAACACATTTCTCCGATTTGGGTTCGAGCTTATCAGGTTGAAGCTTTTTCACATAAGCATCGCAGCCCCAAACTTTCAGAAACGACAACTTTGGTTTCTTGCCAAACCATAGTTCATAAGGCGTCGTCTCGACGGATTTCGATGGTGCCCTATTTAACGTGAATGCGTCCGTCTCTAAAGCATAACCCCAAAACGATAGTGGTAAATCTGTAAGAGACATCATAGATCGCACCATATCTAGTAAAGTACGATTACGACGTTTAGACACACCATTACGCTGTGGTGTTCCGGGTGGCGTGAGTTGCGAAACTATTCCGCATTGTTTCAAATGTAGACCAAACTCGTAACTCAAATATTCTCCTCCATGATCAGATCATGGAAACTTTATTTTCTTGTTACGATGATTTTCAACTTCACTCTGAAATTCTTTGAACTTTTCAAATGTTTCAGACTTATGCTTCATCAAGTAGATATACCCATATCTGCTTAAATCATCTGTGAAGGTGAGAAAATAACGATATCCGCCACGAGCCTCAACATTCATCGGACCACATACATCTGTATGATTTCCAATAAATCTGTTACTCTCTCCATAGTTTCGGAGAACGGCGTTTTAGTCATCTTGCCCATGAGGCACGACTCGCAAGTACCAAGTGATTCATAATCAAGTGGTTCCAAAAGTCCATCAGTATGGAGTTTCTTCATGCGCTTTATACCGATATGACCTATCAAATCTGCATCTTTTGTCTTCAACATTATGAATACGTGTATCACTACTATCAAGATTCATGAAAAATAGACCACTCTTCAAGGGTGCATGACCATAAAAGATATTACTCATATAAATAGAACAACCATTATTCTCTGATTTAAATGAATAACCGTCTCGCATCAAACAAGATCCAGATATAATTTTCATGCTCAACGCTGGCACCAAATAACAATTATTTAGGTCTAATACTAATCCCGAAGGTAGATGCAGAGGTAGCGTGCCGACCGCGATCACATCGACTTTGGAACCGTTTCCCACGCCATCGTCACCTCGTCCCTTGCCAGTGTTCGCTTAATCCGTAGTCCCTGTTTCGAGTTGCAAATATTAGCAACAGAATCAGTATCAAATACCCAGGTGCTACTGCGAGCTCTAGTAAGGTACACATCAATAACATGTATATCACATATACCTTTGTTCACCTTGCCATCCTTCTTATCCGCCAAATACTTGGGGCAGTTCCGCTTCCAGTGACCAGTCTGCTTGCAGTAGAAGCACTCAGTTTCAGGCTTAGGTCCAGACTTGGGTTTCTTCTCCTGAGCAGCAACTTGCTTCCTGTTCTTCTTGAAGTTCCCCTTATTCTTCCCTTTACCCTTTTTCTTGAAACTAGTGGTCTTGTTGACCATCAACACTTGATGCACCTTCTTGATTTCTACCTCTGCAGCCTTTAGCATTGCAAAGAGCTCGGGAATTGTCTTATTCATCCCTTGCATATTATAGTTCATCACGAAGCTCTTGTAGCTTGGTGGCAGTGATTGAAGAACTCTGTCAATGACACTATCAACCGGAAGATTAACTCCCAGCTGAGTCAAGTGATTATGGTACCCAGACATTCTGAGTATATGTTCACTGACAGAACTAGTCTCCTCCATCTTGCAGCTGTAGAACTTATTGGAGACTTCATATCTCTCAATCCGGGAATTTGCTTGAAATATTAACTTCAACTCCTGGAACATCTCATATGCTCCATGACGTTCAAAACGTCGTTGAAGTCCCGGTTCTAAGCCGTAAAGCATGGCACACTGAACTATCGAGTAGTCATCAGCTTTGCTCTGCCAGACTTTCTTAGCGTCGTCAGTTGCATCAGCAGCAGGCCTGGCACCCAGCGGTGCTTCTCGGACATAATTCTTCTATGCAGCAATGAGGATAATCCTCAAGTTACGGACCCAGTCCGTGTAATTGCTACCATCATCTTTCAACTTTGCTTTCTCAAGGAATGCATTAAAATTCAACGGAACAACAACACGGGCCATCTATCTACAATCAAACATAGACAAGCAAGATACTATCAGGTACTAAGTTCATGATAAATTTAAGTTCAATTAATCATATTACTTAAGGACTCCCACTTAGAAAGACATCCCTCTATTCCTCTAAGTGATCACGTGATCCAAACCAACTAAACCATAACCAATCATCACGTGAAATGGAGTAGCTTTCAATGGTGAACATCACTATGTTGATCATATCTACTATATGATTCACGCTCGACCTTTCGGTCTCAGTGTTCCGAGGCCATATCTGCATATGCTAGGCTCGTCAAGTTTAACCTGAGTATTCTGCGTGTGCAAAAACTGGCTTGCACCCATTGTAGATGGACATAGAGCTTATCACACCCAATCATCACGTGGTGTCTGGGCACGACGAACTTTGGCAACGGTGCATACTCAGGGAGAACACTTTTATCTTGAAATTTAGTGAGAGATCATCTTATAATGCTACCGTCAATCAAAGCAAGATAAGATGCATAAAAGATAAACATCACATGCAATCAATATAAGTGATATGATATGGCCATCATCATCTTGTGCTTGTGATCTCCATCTCCGAAGCACCGTCATGATCACCATCATCACCGGCGCGACACCTTGATCTCCATCGTAGCATCGTTGTTGTCTCGCCAATCTTATGCTTCCACGACTATCGCTACCGCTTAGCGATAAAGTAAAGCATTACAGGGCGATTGCATTGCATACAATAAAGCGACAACCATATGGCTCCTGCCAGTTGCCGATAACTCAGTTACAAAACATGATCATCTCATACAATAAAATTTAGCATCATGTCTTGACCATATCACATCACAACATGCCCTACAAAAACAAGTTAGACATCCTCTACATTGTTGTTGCAAGTTTTATGTGGCTGCTACGGGCTTAGCAAGAACCGTTCTTACCTACGCATCAAAACCACAACCATAGTTTGTCAAGTTGGTGTTGTTTTAACCTTCGCAAGGACCGAACGTAGCCACACTCGGTTCAACTAAAGTTGGAGAAACTGTCACCCGCCAGCCACCTATGTGCAAAGCACGTCGGTAGAACCAGTCTCGCGTAAGCGTACACGTAATGTCGGTCCGGGCCGCTTCATCCAACAATACCGCCGAACCAAAGTATGACATGCTGGTAAGAAGTATGACTTATATCACCCACAACTCACTTGTGTTCTACTCATGCATATAACATCAACGCATAAAACCTGGCTCTGATACCACTGTTGGGGAACGTAGTAATTTCAAAAAATTTCCTATGCACACGCAAGATCATGGTGATGCATAGCAAACGAGAGGGGAGAGTGTTGTCCATGTACCCTCGTAGACCGAAAGCGGAAGCGTTTAGCACAACGCGGTTGATGTAGTCGTACGTCTTCACGATCCGACCGATCAAGTACCGAACGTACGACACCTCCGAGTTTAGCACGCGTTCAGCCCAATGACGTCCCTCGAACTCCGATCCAACCGAGTGTTGAGGGAGAGTTTCGTCAGCACGACGGTGTGGTGACGATGTTGATGTTCTACCGACGCAGGGCTTCGCCTAAGCACCGCTACAATATTATTGAGGTGGACTATGGTGGAGGGGGGCACCGCACACGACTAAGAGATCAATGATCAATTGTGGTGTCTCTAGGGTGCCCCCCTGCCCCCGTATATAAAGGAGCAAGGGGGGTGCGGCCGGCCATAGGAGGAGGCGCGCATGAGGAGTCCTACTCCTACCGGGAGTAGGACTCCCCTCCTTTTTCCTAGTTGGATTAGGACTTGGGGGGAAGGAGTGGAGGAGAAAGAAGGAAGGGGGGCGCCGCCCCCCTCTCCTTGTCCTATTCGGACTAGGGGGGAGGGGCGCGCGGCCAGCCCTTGCCTCCTCTCATCTCTTCCACCTAGGCCCACTAAGGCCCATTTGATTCCCGGGGGGGGGGGGGTTTCTGGTAACCTCCCGGTACTCCGGTAAAATCACTATTTCACCCGGAACACTTCTGATATCCAAACATAGGCTTCCAATATATCAATCTTCATGTCTCGACCATTTCGAGACTCCTCGTCATGTCCGTGATCACATCCGGGACTCCAAACAACCTTCGGTACATCGAAACATATAAACTCATAATATAACTGTCATCGTAACGTTAAGCGTGCGGACCCTACGGGTTCGAGAACTATGTAGACATGATCGAGACACGTCTCCGGTCAATAACCAATAGCGGAACTTGGATGCTCATATTGGCTCCTACATATTCTACGAAGATCTTTATCGGTCAGACCGCATAACAACATACGTTGTTCCCTTTGTCATCGGTATGTTACTTGCCCGAGATTCAATCGTCGGTATCTCAATACCTAGTCCAATATCGTTACCGGCAAGTCTCTTTACTCATTCCGTAATACATCATCCCGTAACTAACTCATTAGTTACAATGCTTGCAAGGCTTAAGTGATGTGCATTACCGAGAGGGCTCAGAGATACGTCTCCGACAATCGGAGTGACAAATCCTAATCTCGAAATACGCCAACCCAACAAGTACCTTCGGAGACACCTGTAGAGCACCTTTATAATCACCCAGTTATATTGTGACGTTTGGTAGCACACAAAGTGTTCCTCCGGTAAACGGGAGTTGCATAATCTCATAATCATAGGAACATGTATAAGTCATGAAGAAAGCAATAGCAACATACTAAACGATCGTGTGCTAAGCTAACGGAATGGGTCATGTCAATCACATAATTCTCCTAATGATGTGATCCCGTTAATCAAATTACAACCCATGTCAATGGCTAGGAAACTTAACCATCTTTGATTAACGATCTAGTCAAGTAGAGGCATACTAGTGACACTCTGTTTGTCTATGTATTCACACATGTATTATGTTTCCGGATAATACAATTCTAGCATGAATAATAAACATTTATCATGATATAAGGAAATAAATAATAACTTTATTATTGCCTCTAGGGCATATTTCCTTCATGAAGATGGTGATATTAGAGTCATGCTAGTTGAGTAGTTGTGAATTTGAGAGATACTTTTGTTAAAGTTTGTGATTCCCGTAGCATGCACGTATGGTGAACCATTATGTGATGAAGTTAGAGTATGATTTATTTTCTGATTGTCTTCCTTATGAGTGGCGGTCGGGGACGAACGATGGTCTTTTCCTACCAATCTATCCCCTAGGAGCATGCGCGTAGTACTTCATTTCGATAACTAATAGATTTTTGCAATAAGTATGTGAGTTCTTTATGACTAATGTTGAGTCCATGGATTATACACACTCTCACCCTTCCACCGTTGCTAGCCTCTCTAGTACCGCGCAACTTTCGCCGGTACCATAAACCCACCATTTACCTTACTCAAAACAGCCACCATACCTACCTATTATGGCATTTCCATAGCCATTCTGAGATATATTGCCATGAAACTTTCCAGTGTTCCGTTTATTATGACATGATTCATCATTGTCATATTGCTTTGCATGATCATGTAGTTGACATCGTATTTGTGGCGAAGCCACCTTCATAATTCTTTCATACATGTCTCTCTTGATTCATTGCACATCCCGGTACACCATCGGAGGCATTCACATAGAGTCATAATTTGTTCTAAGTATCGAGTTGTAATTCTTGAGTTGTAAGTAAATAAAAGTGTGATGGTCATCATTATTAGAGCATTGTCCCATGTGAGGAAAGGATGATGGAGACTATGATTCCCCCACAAGTCGGGATGAGACTACGAACGATTTTTTTAAAAAAGAGGCCATAAAAAATAGAGAGAAAGGCCCAAATAAAAAAATGAGAGAAAAAGAGAGAAGGGGCAATGCTACTATCCTTTTTCCACACTTGTGCTTCAAAGTAGCACCATGATCTTTATGATAGAGAGTCTCCTATGTTGTCACTTTCATATACTAGTGGGAATATTTTATTATAGAACTTGGCCTGTATATTCCAATGATGGGCTTCCTCAAAATGCCCTAGGTCTTTGTGAGCAAGCGAGTTGGATGCACACCCACTTAGTTTCTTTTTGAGATTTCATACACTTATAGCTCTAGTGCATCCGTTGCATGGCAATCCCTACTCGCTCACATTGACATCTATTGATGGGCATCTCCATAGCCATCGATACGCCTAGTTGATGTGAGACTATCTTCTCCTTTTTGTCTTCTCCACAACCACCATTATATTCCACCTACAGTGCTATGTCCATGACTCACGCTCATGTATTGCGTGAAGATTGAAAAAGTTTGAGAACATCAAAAGTATGAAACAATTGCTTGGCTTGTCATCGGGGTTGTGCATGATTTAAATATTTTGTGTGATGAAGATAGAGCATAGCCAGACTATATGATTTTGTAGGGATAACTTTCTTTGGCCATGTTATTTTGAGAAGACACGATTGCTTTATTAGTATGCTTGAAGTATTATTATTTTTATGTCAATATTAAACTTTTGTTTTGAATCTTTCGGATCTGAACACTCATGCCATAATAAAGAAAATCACATTGATAATTATGATAGGTAGCATTCCGCATCAAAAAATCTGTTTTTATCATTTACCTACTCGAGGACAAGCAGGAATTAAGCTTGGGGATGCTTGATACGTCTCCAACGTATCTATAATTTTTTGATTGTTCCATGTTATTAAATTATCTATTTCGGATGTTTAATGGGCTTTAATATGCTGTTTTATATTATTTTTGGGACTAACCTATTTACCGGAGGCCCAGTGCCAATTTCTGTTTTTTTGCCTATTTTAGAATTTCGCAGAAAAGGAATACCAAACGGAGTCCAAACGGAATGAAACCTTCGCGATGATCTTTCTTGGACCGAAAGCAATCCAGAAGACTTGGAGTCGAAGTCTGGAACTCCACGAGGCGGCCACGAGGCAGGAGGGCGCGCCCAGGGGGTAGGCGCCCCCCACCCTCATGGGCCCCTCATAGCTCCATCGACGTACTTATTTCGCCTATATATACTCTTATACCCTAGAAACATCGCAGAGAGCCACGAAACCACTTTTACACCGCCACAACCTTCTGTACCCGTGAGATCCCATCTTGGGGCCTTTTCCGGCGATCTGCCGGAGGGGGAATCGATCACGGAGGGCTTCTGAAAGTGCAACTATCCCTAGGTGGTTTTGGTAATTCCTAACAACATATAGCTCATTGAGCTAATGCTACTTCAAGATTAATATCTCAGGAAAGCTCAATGATTGGCATGGCATGGATGAGAAAAGTGGACCCCTCAAAATGCTAATGACAAAGGATTGGCTCAAGCTCAAAGCTCAAGACTCTACATTTTCTATTTTAGTGATCCAAGATCACAATGAGTCTATAGGAAAAGCCAATACTATCAAGGAGGGATGAGGTGTTGCTTAATGAGGCTCTTGCTCAAAATGCTTAGTGATATGCTCCAAAACCCTCAACTACTTTCTCACATCCACATATGACCAAAACCAAAAGTCAAACTCGACCCCACCGATTCTTTCTATCCGGGCCACCGAGTTTCAAATGTCATAGCCACTGCCACAAACCCTAGGCAAATAGGTCTCACCGATAGGGATCTCGGTCTCACCGAGATGGGATTGTAATCTCTTTGTTTCCCTTCGTAACATTTTGGTCTCACCGAGATGAGCGATCGGTCCCATCGAGATTGCAATGTAAACTCTCTGTTCTCCCTTCGTAACATTTCGGTCTCACCGAAATGAGCGATCGGTCCCACCGAGTTTACCTGACCAACTCTCTGGTTAGCTTATTACCAAAATCGGTCTCACCGAGTTTGTGTAATCGGTCTCACCGAGTTTGTGTAATCGGTCTCACCAAGATTACATTATGCCCTAACCCTAATCATATCGGTCCTACCGAGTTGCATGTCGGTCCCACCGAAAACCCTAACGGTCACTAGCTTTGCTGAATCGATCCGACCGAGTTTAACCATTCGGTCCCACCAAGTTTGGAAAGTTATGTGTAATAGTTAGATTTTGTGTGGAGGCTATATATACCCCTCCACCTCCTCTTCATTCGTGGGGAGAGCCATCAGAACAAACCTACACTTCCAACCTATATTTTCTGAGAGAGAACCACCTACACTTGTGTTGAGACCAAGATATTCCATTCCTACCATATGAATCTTGATCTCTAGCCTTCCCCAAGTTGCTTTCCACTCAAATCTTCTTTCCACCAAATCCATATCCTGTGAGAGAGATTGAGTGTTGGGGAGACTATCATTTGAAGCACAAGAGCAAGGAGTTCATCATCAACACACCATTTGTTACTTCTTGGAGAGTGGTGTCTCCTAGATTGGCTAGGTGTCACTTGGGAGCCTCCGAAAAGATTGTGGAGTTGAACCAAGGAGTTTGTAAGGGCAAGGAGATCGCCTACTTCGTGAAGTTCTACCGCTAGTGAGGCAAGTCCTTCATGGGCGATGGCCATGGTGGGATAGACAAGGTTGCTTCTTTGTGGACCCTTCGTGGGTGGAGCCCTCCGTGGACTCGCACAACCGTTACCCTTCGTGGGTTGAAGTCTCCATCAACGTGGATGTACAATAGCACCACCTATCGGAACCACAACAAAACATCTGTGTCTCCAATTGCGTTTGAATCCTCCAAACCCTTCCCTTTACATTCTTGCAAGTTGCATGCTTTACTTTCGGCTGCTCATATACTCTTTGCAAGCTTGCTTGAATTGTGTTAAGATTACTTGACTTGTTCAAAGTTGCTAAAATCTGCCAAGAACTAAAATTGGGAAAATGCTAGATTTTTATTTGGTCAAGTAGTCTAATCACCCCCCCTCTAGACATACTTTCGATCCTACAAGTAGTATCAGAGCTTTGGTCTCCATTTGCCTTGATTTTCATAGCTTTTGGAAGTCATAGCCTTGGTTTCACAACCTAGGAGAGTATGGCGTCTAGCGAGGGAAATTACCACCGTAGAGGTCCTTACTTTGATGGTACTAATTTTGCTAGTTGGAAGCATAAGATGAAAATGCATATTCTTGGACATAACCCCGCCGTTTGGGCTATTGTGTGTGTTGGCTTGCAAGGTGAATTCTTTGATGGGAGAGAACCGAATCGTGAAGCTACGGCGGAAGAGTTGAAGATGCTGCAATACAAGCTCAAGCTTGTGATATCCTCTTCAACGGATTGTGCCCCGAAGAATTCAACAAAATCAGCCGTCTTGAGAATGCAAAGGAAATTTTGGATACTTTGATTGATATGCACGAAGGTACCGACTCCGTCAAGGAATCCAAGTTGGATGTGCTTCAAAGTCAACTTGACAAGTTCAAAATGAAGGATGGTGAAGGTGTCACTAAAATGTACTCTAGGCTTGTTCTTATCACAAATGAGATTGCCGGCTTAGGAAGTGAAGAGATGACCGACAAATTCATCATCAAGAAGATCCTAAGAGCCTTGGATGGAAAATACGATACCGTATGCACATTGATCCAAATGATGCCAAATTACAAAGATCTCAAGCCAACGGAAGTCATTGGAAGAATTGTTGCTCATGAGATGTCACTCAAGGATAAGGAGGAGCTCCATAACAAGTCAAGTGGTGCTTACAAAGCCTCATGTGAAGCTCCCACATCATCAAGTGAGAAACAAACCTTCAATGAAGAATTGAGCCTAATGGTGAAGAACTTCAACAAGTTCTACAAGAATAGAAGCAAAGAGAGAAGTTCCAAGTCAAGTTCCTACAATGACAAAAGATCTTCTAGTCGAGAGCGAAACTGCTACAATTGTGGAAGACCCGTACACTACTCCAATGAGTGTACGGCTCCCCACAAGAGAAGAGAAGATTCTCCCAAAAGAAGAAGTAGAAGAGAAGAATCACCATCGAGGGAGAGAAGGAGTAGGGATGATCGTTATGAAAGAAGACCCTCCCGGAGAAGCAAGGATTTGGAAAGGAAGGACAAGTCATCAAGGAGCTACACAAAACAAAGACATCAAGCTCATGTTGGTGAATGGGTATCCGGCTCCGACTCCGACAATGACTCCGAGAGAAGCTATCACTCTGACTCCGAACATACTCAAGATGAAGGTGTTGCCGGTCTAGCACTTATGTCAACCAACTCCTATGACATATTTGATTCACCAAATGAAGGAATTGGAAGATGCTTCATGGCTAAAGGCCCAAAGGTATCACACCCCGAGTATGTTGATTTCAATAGTGATGAAGATGACTTGTTAGGTGATGATGATTTACTTTTTGACAACTCTAGTGATGAATACTATGATGAAACGTCAATAAATCATGCTAATCAAGATGAAACGAATGACAATGATAAGGAGAAGATTGAGTCTCTAACTAAAGAACTAAACACTCTTAAGTTAGCTCATGAAACTATCTTAGGAGATCATCGAGAACTTTTAAGGACTCATGAGAAATTACTTTTTGAGAGGCTCAATCTTGAGCAAGAGCATGAGTTCTTAAAGGCAATCAATGATGATCTTCGCAAGAAAAGTTCTTCTTACATTGCCAAGCGTTTACTCTTATCCACTTGCATGCCTCAAGTCAAGTCTAGTAACAAGAACAAGAAGGATTCTTCTTCTAGTAGTAAAAATAATCATGCTAAATCCAATATTATTGCTTCTAGTAGTTCTCTTGATTCTACTAATGATTCTCTTAGCCAAGTTACACTTGAGAAAGAAAATAGCTTATTGAAGGGAATCATAGAGAAAGGTGTTTACAAGAGCCTTGCCGAGAGTAAGCAATTCGAGGAAATTTTACGCAAGCAAGGAAGGCACCGGAAGAATCAAGGTATTGGTTTTGAACGAAAGTTCAATGCCAATGGAGTTGAGTGGGAAGAATATCAATACCCCAAGACAAAGTTTGTTCCTCAACAAGAGAAGTATGATCCTACTTCTTTCAAGGGGACACAATCTCAAGATGATCTTCCACCATAAGACCACAAGGAAAAAGGCAAGGACAAGCTTCAAGAGGAAATTGATGCATTTGAAGAAGCTCCTAAGGCCTTGGTCAAGTGGGTTCCCAAGACTACATCAAGTTCCACTTCATCAAGTACAACTACAACTCCGAGGATTCCCATCAAGATGGTGTGGATCCCGAAGAAGAAGAACTAGAGAATTCTTGAGGGTGACTCTGCCTACATACTTCACTCTTATCATTTTGGCAAGAACAAGTGCAATCAACTTCCACATCTTGCACTAGTTCAAGGAGTCACAAACCCTCTTATTGGTAAGACAAGGGACAAGTTAACCTAATGCTCTCGTAGACATCATCTTGTGTGTGCATCACTCTATGTCTATGGATATCCTTGTTTGTTCCTTGTGGGACTAACCCGTGTAGGTATTGAAAGTGCAACTCACTCTAAAGGATAGCTCCGAATGATCTACATCAACTTAGAGCATCCACATCTTCAACACCTACATGAAGTCATCATCGACAAAACCCAAGGTTAGTTCATCCCTCTTAGGGGGATATCACATCTAGGGGGAGCTTAGCTCTAACAATTGAGTTAAAGCAACTCTAATGGTGTGAACACAACAATGCTTTATGTAAAAGTGGTAACCCCACTTGTGCTTAAACGATGAGTATGACCTATGATCAAATGTTCTCATTTGGCTCCTAAGTCAATATACTCATATATAGATGACCTAGTGATCGCCAATTGCTTGATAGATGCTAGAATTGTTTGTGCATGCTTTGCCACATATTTCATTTGTCATTTTATTGTGTGAGCATGTTGATTGCATAATTTACTCATTCGAGGACATCCACTTGTTGTTTTGATTGATTGGTTTCCTTTTCTTTTGGCCAAGTGGATGGACAAGAATGCCTAAGAACCTTCTCTAGCTATCTATGCTTTTCTCGTCTCAAACTCTATTCATGTTGCATCACAAAGTTTGATCAAGTCAGATTCGAACCACTCTGTGTGAGGAGCACTCGGAGTCCCCGATTCGTCATAGACTGAAACTTCCAAAACTTCTTTGTGTGTAACCGATTTGAAATTTTCGGTCACACCGAGTTTCAGTAACTGCTTGCAGTTATGAATCTCGGTGCCACCGAGTTGTTCCACTCGGTCACACCAACAGGGTCAGGCTATATATATCCACGGGTCAAATTTTGGAAAACTTTCCGAACCTCCTCGCCCGCGCTTAGCCTGCTCTGCCTCCCTGGGTCTCCGGATCATCCTCCTCGTCGCCAGCCGCCTCCTGTCGCTGGTCTCCGCCGCCGTCAACGGGATCGTCTCCGCCATTGCCGCCGTAGCAAGTTCATCGCCGAACTAGGGTATGGACTTGAACTTTGTTCTGTTCTAACTCCGATTCCCCAGCACATTGCTTTGCCATGTATCTTGCCACGATTGAGATCGTTCTATCCATCAAAAACACTCCGTAGTTTAGTCGTGAATTGAAAATTTAGGGTTAGGTTTCCGCCGAAACCATCTCGGACCGACCGAGTTGATGAAATCGGTTCCACCGATTTGGGTCAGGCCATTGCACATGTGATTCTCGGTCTGACCGAGAATTGCAAATCGGTGTGACCGAGTTCAGCACTTTGTGAAACCCTAACAGTCTCGGTGCCACCAAACCGTGACTCGGTCTGACCGAGTTCACTAGTTTAGGTTCCAAAAGCTGCTTCGGTATCACCGAGTTTGCAAATCGGTAGATCCGAAATGCTTTCTGTGGAAAACTAAAACTAAGTTTTTAATTCATTCTTTTGCAAAACCTCTGTACTTTGTGATGCTCATCCACTCTACCTCATCTACAATCTATTCACAGGGTCTGCTGTCAGTGTTTGCATCATGTTAGATCAGAGTGACAGTCAGAACAAGTCATAGGAGCAGGTTCACTTGAGTGAGGGCACTAGTCCCTCTAGCAGCTCAGATGATGGCAGCAGGAGCACACCCAGCAATCTGCCAAAGGCTGCCACAAGGGCCAGCAAGAAAAGAACCTCAGAGTCAGAGGATGAGGACTATGTGGGTGAAGAAGAAGAAACCACCTCAAAGAGGAAAGCCCTGAAAAAGGAATATGGCACAGCTGTTGCCACCAAGCCAAGAAGGAGAAGGCAAAGGCTGAAAAGGCGGCAAGGATGCCAACTACTGAAGAAGCATCTCAGTATCTTCTGAAGAGCAAGCAAGATCAGCTTGGCTACTTGATTGCCTCCACTCTGAGGATTGAGAAGGGACTGGCCACCCTATCTCAAAACCAGGAGAGCTTGGAGAGGATCGTGGAGCAGAAGTTCTATGTCTTAGATGTGAAGGTCACTGAGATCCAGTCAGTCGTTGAGGAACTTCAGGATGAAGTGGAGGAGAAGAAGGGAAAGACAACCACTGGTGCTTTTGCTAGAGTGCCCAGAGGTCAAAGGTCTGCTGCAGTGCCTATTCCAGACACCAGAGCTACTTCATCTGCACCAGCTACAGCTTCAGTGCCACCGGCTCCAGCATCTACTCCACCAGCTCCATCTACATCAACTGATGCCTTCGTTCTTGGAGTTCTGTCTACACCACCACCTGAAGACCAAGCCCGAGTGTCGATATAGCACTATGCATTTTTATGAACTTTTTGGTAACTTGTTGCCAAAGGGGGAGAAAATGTATAGATCATAGGCTTCGAGAGAGAGCGTTGCTTTTTATTCTCTCTTTTTGTTTGGTGGTTAAACTTCGTTTACTTGCTTGGTTGAGATACTTTTTACTTTGTGCTTGCTTAGATGATCATGTGTTTGATCATATGCTACCTTAATGCTTGTTGGATGACATTATCCTTTTATATGATCATTCATTTTGCTTGGTGATGAGTGCATGTATTTTAATTATTATCATTTTGAGCGCTCCACCAAGATGTATGTGACATGGAAGAGTAACCCATGATCCTAACTCTTTGTGCATTTGCAGTCCAAAGCAAATCTTAAACTATGCACAAATTTAGGGGGAGCTCTTGCTTTTCACATACTTCTCAAAGCGAAAATGTTTTTCACTCTTATTATCATTTGTCAAAGCTTTGATCTATATGTTATCATCAATTACCAAAAAGGGGGAGATTGAAAGTGCAACTATCCCTAGGTGGTTTTGGTAATTCCTAACAACATATAGCTCATTGAGCTAATGCTACTTCAAGATTAATATCTCACGAAAGCTCAATGATTGGCATGGCATGAATGAGAAAAGTGGACCCCTCAAAATGCTAAGGACAAAGGATTGGCTCAAGCTCAAAGCTCAAGACTCTACAT
This sequence comes from Triticum urartu, assembly GCF_003073215.2. Lineage (NCBI taxonomy): Eukaryota > Viridiplantae > Streptophyta > Magnoliopsida > Poales > Poaceae > Triticum > Triticum urartu. The sequence goes on along the minus strand of NC_053022.1, from coordinate 447,881,752 downwards.
TTTCTATTTTAGTGATCCAAGATCACAATGAGTCTATAGGAAAAGCCAATACTATCAAGGAGGGATGAGGTGTTGCTTAATGAGGCTCTTGCTCAAAATGCTTAGTGATATGCTCCAAAACCCTCAGCTACTTTCTCACATCCACATATGACCAAAACCAAAAGTCAAACTCGGCCCCACCGATTCTTTCTATCCGGCGCCACCGAGTTTCAAATGTCATAGCCACTGCCACAAACCCTAGGCAAATCGGTCTCACCGATAGGGATCTCGGTGTCACCGAGATGGGATTGTAATCTCTCTGTTTCCCTTCGTAACATTTCGGTCTCACCGAGATGAGCGATCGGTCCCATCGAGATTGCAATGTAAACTCTCTGTTCTCCCTTCGTAACATTTCGGTCTCACCGAAATGAGCGATCGGTCCCACCGAGTTTACGTGGCCAACTCTCTGGTTAGCTTATTACCAAAATCGGTCTCACCGAGTTTGTGTAATCGGTCTCACCGAGTTTGTGTAATCGGTCTCACCGATATTACGTTATGCCCTAACCCTAATCATATCGATCCTACCGAGTTGCATGTCAGTCCCACCGAAAACCCTAACGGTCACTAGTTTTGCTGAATCGGTCCGACCGAGTTTAACCATTCGGTCCCACCGAGTTTGGAAAGTTATGTGTAATGGTTAGATTTTGTGTGGAGGCTATATATACCCCTCCACCTCCTCTTCATTCATGGGGAGAGCCATCAGAACAAACCTACACTTCCAACCTATATTTTCTGAGAGAGAACCACCTACACTTGTGTTGAGACCAAGATATTCCATTCCTACCATATGAATCTTGATCTCTAGCCTTCCCCAAGTTGCTTTCCACTCAAATCTTCTTTCCACCAAATTCATATCCTGTGAGAGAGAGTTGAGTGTTGGGGAGACTATCATTTGAAGCACAAGAGCAAGGAGTTCATCATCAACACACCATTTGTTACTTCTTGGAGAGTGGTGTCTCCTAGATTGGCTAGGTGTCACTTGGGAGCCTCCGACAAGATTGTGGAGTTGAACCAAGGAGTTTGTAAGGGCAAGGAGATCGCCTACTTCATGAAGATCTACCGCTAGTGAGGCAAGTCCTTCATGGGTGATGGCCATGGTGGGATAGACAAGGTTGCTTCTTCGTGGACCCTTTGTGGGTGGAGCCCTCTGTGGACTCGCGCAACCGTTACCCTTCGTGGGTTGAAGTCTCCATCAACGTGGATGTACGATAGCACCACCTATCGGAACCACGACAAAACATCCGTGTCTCCAATTGCGTTTGAATCCTCCAAACCCTTCCCTTTACATTCTTGCAAGTTGCATGCTTTACTTTCGGCTGCTCATATACTCTTTGCATGCTTGCTTGAACTGTGTTAAGATTGCTTGACTTATTCAAAGTGGCTAAAATCTGCCAAGAACTAAAATTGGGAAAAGGCTAGATTTTTATTTGGTTAAGTAGTCTAATCACCCCCCTCTAGACATACTTTCGATCCTATAGCTTCTACATCAACACCATTTCCTCTCCGATGAAGCGTGAGTAGTTTACCATAGACCTTCGGGTCCATAGTTATTAACTAGATGGCTTCTTCTCTCTCTTTGATTCTCAATACAAAGTTCTCCTCGATGTTCTTGGAGATCTATTCGATGTAATACTCTTTTGCGGTGTGTTTGCCGAGATCCGATGAATTGTGGGTTTATGAACAAGATTATCTATGAATATTATTTGGTTCGTCTCTGAATTCTTATATGCATGATTTGTTGATATCTTTGCAAGTCTCTTCGAATCACCGGTTTAGTTTGGCCTACTAGATTGATCTTTCTTGCAATGGGAGAAGTGCTTAGCTTTGGGTTCAATCTTGCGGTGTCCTTTCCCAGTGACAGTAGGGGAAGCAAGGCACGTATTGTATTGTTGCCATCGAGGATAAAAAGATGGGGTTTATATCATATTGCTTGAGTTTATCCCTCTACATCATGTCATCTTGCTTAATGCATTACTCTATTCTTATGAACTTAATACTCTAGACGCATGCTGGATAGCGGTCGATCTGTGGAGTAAGAGTAGTAGATGCAGAATCGTTTCGATCTACTTGACATGGACGTGATGCCTATATTCATGATCATTGCCTTAGATATCTTCATAACTATGCGCCCTTCTATCAACTGCTCGGCAGTAATTTGTTCACCCACCGTAATACATGCTATCTTGAGAGAAGCCACTAGTGAAACCTATGGCCCCCGGGTCTCTTTCTTATTATATTGCATCTCTTTTATTTACATCGCATCTCATTTACTATTTTGCAACCTTTACTTTCCAACATATACAACAAAAATACCAAAAATATTTTCTTTACTATCTTTATTGGATCTCACTTTTGCGAGTGACCGTGAAGGGATTGACAACCCCTTTATCGCGTTAGCTGCAAGGTTCTTGATTGTTTGTGCAGGTACTAGGTGACTTGTGCGTTGTCTCCTACTGGATTGATACCTTGGTTCTCAAAACTGAGGGAAATACTTACGCTACTTTGCTGCATCACCCTTTCCTCTTCAAGGAAAAACTAACGCATGCTCAAGAGGTAGCACTACGCCTCCCACAGATTGATAAACCTTAGGTCGTCCACTTGAGGGAAAATTGCTACCACCCTACAAAACTATGTGCTTGGAGACCCAACATGAGTCTACAAGAAGAAGGTTGCATAGTAGACATCAAGCTCTTTTCTGGCTCCATTGCCGGGGAGGTGAGTGCTTGAAGGTATACTGATACGTCTCCAACGTATTTATAATTTTTGATTGTTCCATGCTATTATATTATCTGTTTTGTATGTTTTATATGCATTAATATGCTATTTTATATTATTTTTGGGACTAATTTATTAACCTAGAGCCCAGTGCCAGTTTCTGTTTTTTCCTTGTTTTTGAGTTTCATAGAAAGGGAATATCAAACGGAGTCCAAACAAAATAAAACTTTGCAATGATTTTTCTTGGACCAAAAGACACCCGAAGGACTTGGAGTCCAAGCCAGAAGAGCCATGAGGCGGCGACAGGGGTGGAGGGTGCGCCCTAAGGGCCGCACCCCCTACCTTGTGGCTCCCTCGGGACTCCTCTGACCCACCTCTTCGTCCTATAAATTAACATATATTCCAAAACCCTCAGGGGGAGCCACAAAACACTTTTCTGCCACCGCAACCTTCTGTACCCGTGAGATCCCATCTTGGGACCTTTTCCGTTAATCTACTAGAGGGGGATTCTATCATGGAGGGATTCCACATCAACCCTATTGCCCTTCTGATGAAGCGTGAGTAGTTTACCTCGGACCTATGGGTCCATAGCTAGTAGCTAGATGGTTTCTTCTCTCTTTGATTCTCAATACCATGTTCTCCTCGATGTTCTTGGAGATCTATCCGATGTAATCTTCTTTTGCAGTGTGTTTGTCGAGATCCGATGAATTGTGGATTTATGATCAGATTATCTATGAATATTATTTGAATCTTCTCTGAATTCTTATATGCACGATTTGATATCTTTGTATTTCTCTTCAAATTATCGGTTTGGTTTGGCCAACTAGATTGATATTTCTTGCAATGGGAGAGGTGCTTGGTTTTGAGTTCAATCTTGCGGTGCCTCACCCAGTGACAAAGTAGGGGTAGCGAGGCACGTATTTGTATTGCTGCCATCAAGGATAAAATATGGGGTTTTCATCATATAGCTTGAGTTTATCCCTCTACATCATGTCATCTTACTTAAGGCGTTACTTCGTTCTTTATGAACTTAATACTCTAGATGCATGCTGGATAGTGGTCGATGTGTGGAGTAATAGTAGTAGATGCAGGCAGGAGTCGGTCTACTTGACACGGACATTATGCCTATATGCATAATCATTGCCTTGGATATCGTCATAACTTTGCACTTTTCTATCAATTGCTCGACAGTAATTTGTTCACCCACCATATTATTTGCCTTCATGAGATAAGCCTCTAGCGAAACTATGGCCCCCGGGTCTACTTTCTATCATATTTTTTCTGATCTACTATTTTGCAATCTTTTATTTTCAAATCTATAAACCAAAAAATCCAAAATAATTTAGTTATCCTTTATTTAGTTTTGTCTGTCCCTATCAGATCTCACCTTTGCAATTGACCGTGAAGGGATTGACAACCCCTTTATCGTGTTGGGTGCAAGTGTTTGATTGTTTGTGTAGGTGCATAGATTGGGGACTTGCTTGTACCTCCTACTGGATTGATACCTTGGTTCTCTAACCGAGGGAAATACTTATCTCTACTTTACTTTGGTCGTCGTTAAGCTATCGGGTTCCGGTTTGCAACCGATAACCCGTTAACAACCTGGACTAATGGGGATTTTCCATGTGTAAAATCATCATTGGCTGGAGGAAACATGTGTTGGCTCCTCGGTGGGCCAGACGTCGTCCGTCCAATGGAGGAGACGTGCCTATGATACGTCGACACATGGCAGGGCCACAACAGAGGCCCATATAGGTTAAAAAGGCCGGCCCAGTCAAAGGCCTGTGGTATTTACTCAGGTACTAGTGGGCCAGCCCACTAACGACTTGTTTAAACATGACCCATTTATGGCCCGAAGCCAGATGTGGACTGTTAATTGTTCATCAAATATTTGGGCCCAATTACGGCCCAGTGACATTTCGGCCTGTTAGAGGCCCGATGTAGACATGGGCCCATTTCAGCCCGATGTGTCTTTCGGCCTGTGAGTGGCCCGTGCTGCCCATGAGCCATATATGGTCCGACGCGACATCCGACCCTCTAACAGCACGTGATCAACGTGGCAACAATGCAGCCCAACGTGACTTTGGACCTGTTAAAGGTCTGTCATATAATTTGGCCCGTTGATGCCTGTACTAAGCTTTCGGCCTCTTAAAGGCCCATGATATCAGTGGGCCAACTAAGGCCTGAGATATGTTTTGGCCTGGTAATGGCCCGTCATATAACTGGGCCAATAATGGCCCGATCTACATTTCAGCCTGCTGAAGGCTTGTCGACGACTAGTGAAAATTGAGGCCCAACATGCATTTTGGCCTGCTAAAGGCCCATGGTTTCTTCTCGGTCGTAACAGGCCAGCAGAATATTCAACCTATTAATGGCCCAAAGCTACAAGGGCCCAACTAAGCGCTGGGTCCACTAAAGGCCCAACTAAACTTTGGGCCGAATATAGGCCCATGTAAGTTGTGGGCCTGGCGCAAAGTGTGAAGTCCCCAATGGCCTTTCAGGCCCAAGAAAGTTGCAGGTCGGCCCAATTGTGGCCCGCTAAAATGCAGGCCCATTAGAGGTGAATGTTTCGGTTCGGTCGACTACATCAGATTTTCGCCATTTTTCAGATAGCGAATGATGGCACATACGGTAACTAGTAGGAATTAAGAACAAACCTACTCTATATACAATAAAGAAAATACGGCATACACTATACAATAAAGGATTTATAGTATATTATATCCACTGGGCATCAAAGTTTGCCACCAGTGATCATAAAGCGCAACAAAGAAGCAGATTATAAAAACTGGGCGCCATTGCAGCGTAACAAAATAATACTGAACCAAGACCACTTCCAAGACAGTTCAAGAAAGGTTAGCCTTATGATACGTCTTCATCATATCTACTTTTCCAAACTCTTTTGCCCTTGTTTTGGACTCTAATTTGCATGATTTCAATGGAACTAACTCGGACTGACGTTGTTTTCAACAGAATTGCCATGGTGTTATTTTTGTGCAGAAATAAAAGTTCTCGGAATGACCTAAAACTTCACGGAGATCATTTTTGGAATAAATAAAAAATATTGGCAAAATAATCAACCGAAGGGGACCCACACCCTGGCCACAAGGGTGGAGGGCGCGCCCACCCCCCTGGTGCGCGCCCTCTGTCTTGTGGGCCCCATGAGGCTCCACCGACCTCAACTCCAACTCCTTATATTCACGTTCGAGGAGAAAAAAATCAGAGAGAAGGATTCATCGTGTTTTACGATACAGAGCCGCCGCCAAGCCCTGTTCTTCCACGGGAGGGCAGATCTGGAGTCCGTTTTGGGCTCCGGAGAGGGGAAATCGTCGCCATCGTCATCACCAACCATCCTCCATCACCAATTTCATGATGCTCACCACCATTGTAGGTTTGCTGAACCGTGATGGGTTGGATGGTATTTACCATGTAATCGAGTTAGTTTTGTTAGGGTTTGATCCCTAGTATCCACTATGTTCTAATATTGATGTTGATATGACTTTGCTATGCCTAATGCTTGTCACTAGGGCCCGAGTGCCATGATTTCAGATCTGAACCTATTATGTTTTCATGAATATATTTGTGTTCTTGATCCTATCTTGCAAGTTATAGTCACCTACTAGGTGTTATGATCCGGCAACCCCGGAGTGACAATAGTCGGGACACTTCACGGTGATGACCGTAGTTTGAGGATTTCATGTATTCACTAAGTGCTAATGCTTTGGTCTGGTACTCTATTAAAAGGAGGCCTTAATATCCCTTAGTTTCCAATAGGACCCCGCTGCCATGGGAGGGTAGGACAAAAGATGTCATGCAAGTTCTTTTCCATAAGCACGTATGACTATATTCAGAATACATCCCTACATTATATTGATGAATTGGAGCTAGTTCTGTGTCACCCTATGTTATAACTGTTGCACGATGAATGCCATCCGACATAATTATCCATCATTGATCCATTGCCTACGAGCTCTTCTCATATTGATCTTTGCTAAGTTACTTTTCCGTTGCCATTGTTACGATTGCTACAAAACTGCTACTGTCACTTTTGCCACCATTACCATTACTTCCATACTACTTTGCTACTCAATACTTTGCTGCAGATATTAAGTCTTTTAGGTGTGGTTGAATTGACAACTCAGCTGCTAATACTTGAGAATATTCTTTGGCTCCCCTTGTGTCGAATCAATAAATTCGGGTTGAATACTCTACCCTCGAAAACTGTTGCGATCCCCTATACTTGTGGGTTATCAAGACCTTTTTCTGGCGCCGTTGCCAGGGAGCATAGCTCTATTCTCTTAGTCACTTGGGATTTATATCTGTTGATCACTATGAGGAAATTGAAAGATCAAAGAACCAAGATTTTTCCCTCAACCACGAGGGGAGGTAAGGAACTGCCATCTAGCTCTGCACTTGATTCTCCTTCTATTTTGAGTAAATTTGCGACACCCACACCTGCTATTGATTCTGATATGTCGCATGTTATTGATGATGCCACTTATGCTATGCATGATGCTTGTGGTGGAACTACTTCTCTGCTTGATAATACCGTGCCACTTGGTGAATTTCTTAATGAACAACTTGCTAGGGTTAGAGAGAATCAAATTATTGAAACTGAAGGTTATGATTCTCCCCCTAGATATGAATTGCCTGTTGTACCTGAGGGTTATATTATGGATGAGGAAACTGCTAGAGACTTTCTTTCTTGTAATGATAGAGATGATCTTAAGAAACCGCTAGCTAAGCTGAAAGAAAAGTCTTTTAATGCTATAATACAATACGACCCTATGTTTGCTACTTCACCTATCTTTGTTACTGATAAGGATTATGAATTC